>NC_072424.2:75537500-75747500 GCF_028878055.3 Symphalangus syndactylus
TAATTGAGCAAACATTTGGAATCAGCTAGAAATATTAGCTGAAAGATATTTTTGGATCCCATTCAGAGTTTGTGATTCAAAGGGGCTGGATTGTGTTCATGAATTTACTTTTCTTTTTTTTTTTTTTTTTTTTGAGACAGAGTCTCACTCTGTCACCCAGGATGGAGTGCAGTGACACCATCTTGGCTCACTGCAACCTCCGCCTCCTCTCACAGTGTGAGAGGGCTAGTGTGAGAAAGCTGCTAATGAAAGAGCTGCTGAATGAAACTACATTTCACCTGCCTACACCCACCCCCACCCGAGTGTTGTTTCAGTTATCTGCCCATCCACCCACTCCCCTGGGACCTCAGCATGGGCCTGGACCTGACCCTGAGCATGACATTTGGTGTAGTTGTGAACCTGACATAAAGATATGTGTTGGGGATAGACAATGTGACTGAACCACAGAAACATCTTATGTAAAAATTTACTTGTCCCCTTAAGTAAAACAGATCAGTTAAGTTAATAATATGTAGGCTAAAACCAAGGAGAAAATAAGCCTCCCCCTCTCTCCATTGCAATAGATATTCTGTACAGCACTATACTCTCTATGATGGGCAGCTGTAAGTAGTGACAATCAGGAACAAAGAATTCATCTTGTTAAGACCACAGCTGCTACGGTGGACCCTGCAGAGAATCTTCTTGGATAATACTCTGCATCTTTACTTTCTTCTGGCTTTCCCTGGACAGAGGTATACAAGTCCCATGAGGCTGGACCATGGTCAAGGAACTGCTATTTATACTTCATTAATTATAAGCCATATCCAATACAAAGGGATAAATGCATATTATAGGAGTATTCTGCTATAGGGCCAACTATGGAAAATTTGGGAATGACCAATTAATGCTGTTCTCATATTTTGAGTTTTTGGTTCACAACATGCAAATAAACAGGCTTGTTTTTCTTTTTAGAGCTTGGTGAACAGTGTGATTAATTGAATCAAACCACATGAGTGATCTTAGGAGAATTGGTATAAGCTGTGTGCAAATTAATCAAGCTAGACTAAAAGCTACTCTGCAGTTGATAAAATGTTTGTGGTTAACCTGAGAGGAATCAAGGAAGTAAGTGTAATAAGAATCATGGTTTATAGAGAGATGGGGACCGTAACACTCTTAAACCTGGAATGGCTAAAGCAATTGAGAGAAGGCAACAACTGCAAGTTTATCTTGTCTCCAGACGATCAGGGCACCTATTCATTTAACTATGGCATGTGAGAGGGTCCACTCATATAATGAATGAAACACTGTGGATGTACTCCTAGCCATTATCTCTATAAGAAACAAATCTCATTGTGATTTTGGAATTAATGGATTAATTAAATCTCATAATGCCAGAGGCCAATTTAATAGCATGAATGTAACTCTAGGGTATAGAAAACTAGGAAGAATCAGTGCACCTCTAGGCTTGTTTTTCATAGTTGAATTATTGATTTGGTCAAGATTCCCCAAAGCCTCAGTTGAAACAGTTATTTGCTCATAATAGATGTTCAATAAACTTGAATGATTGATTGTCTTGATGACCTAAACCATATAAAGTTGATGCTTATAAACTAGTGTTTTCTGAGCCACACAGATTTCTTGCATGTTATTAGCTTTTTTGCAGGAAAGCTTTATTTTTGTTCTTTTTTTTTGGTAAATAAATAATCTGAAGGTAATTCAAAACATAGCTACAGAAGGGAAAGTGGCATTCTTAGATTTCATGGTAGCAACATCTATGTACAATATGTGTTTGTATCACATAATTATTTTTAGGTATATATTTAGCTGTGGTACTCATAATTTTACATTTTGAGAAAAGTATCATATAATCTTTAACAGTTAAAAAAATTCATATTATTTTTGACTCTGGGATTTTGGAAAGAAACACTATTCCATTACATGACTATTACATGTAATAAAAAAAAAATTCATAGATAATTAGAGTCCCTCACACTTCTGGTTCCTAGTGTTTCAGATATTTCTCTTTCTCTATGAGAAAAATATCCATGGGTAGGTTTTCATGCCTTCTCCAATAAGCATGGAATTATGATGTCAAAGAAATGTGAAATGGTAATAAATGAATATTAGATAATCAAAAATTTTATGGAGATTTATAATGATTAATTAGAGGAAAAAACAAAGGTACAGAAAATATGAGATATATTTTTCTAAAAGGAATGGGTTTTCTAATGAATGAAATGTTTATTATCCTCAGAGTTTTTAGTCAGTCTTCAATTAGCTTTGCAACCAACTTATATGTATTTAAAATGACTTTGTATTCTGCTTTTTCAGCAGTTTCAGGAAATTTAGAGATTGTAAATCTTGCATAAAATAATAATCCTATCTGAAACCCATCTCTACTAAAAATACCAAAGATTGGCCAGGCATGGTGGCACGTGCCCGTAATCCCAGCTACTTAGGGAGGCTAAGGCAGGAGAATCACCTGAACCCCAGAGATGAAGGTTGCAGTGAGCCAAGATTGTGCCACTGTACTCCAGCCTGGGCAACAAGAGCGAAACTCCATCTCAAAAAAAATAAAAAATCCTATCTGCAACATAACTTTGCCATGGTGGCAGGCACCTGTAATCCCAGCTACTCGGGAGGCTGAGGCAGGAGAACGGCCTGAACCTGGGAGGCGGAGGTTGCAGTGAGCCGAGATCGTGCCATTGCACTCCAGCCCGGGTGACAAGAGTGAAACTTCATCTCAAAACAAAACAAAACAAAACAAACAAACAAACAAACAAAACAAAAAAAATTGTAAAATTTAACACTTATTTTGGAAATACAGTCTCTAAATTTAACAATTAATAAAAATTAGGAGGTATTCTGGACTTGGGACTTCCTGTTCTACTTTCCTTTTATGGTTTCTATCTCTTTGTTGAAATTTTCCTTTTGATAATGTGTTGTTTTCCTGATTTTGTTTATTGTCTATCTGTATTCTCTCATAGCTCACTGAGCTTCTTTAAGAAGATTATTTTGAATTCTTTGTCAGGCAAAAAGTCTCTATTTTTTAGGGTCAGATACTGGTGCTTTATTTTGATACTTTGATGATGTCATGATTTCCTGTTTGTGATTTTTGTGGCCATGCATTTGTGTGTGAGTACTGGAAGAAGTATGCACTTATTCCAGTCTTTGCAAACTGGCTTCAGTAGGGAAAGCCCTTTACCCGTCAGGCTAGCAAGAGATTCTGGGCAGGCTGTCTGGCATGGTCTGGGGGCATACTTACTGTCATAATCCTCAGGCAGGCTGATCTAATCCCTGGATCAGCAGGCAAGTGGGTCTGGTACTTGGGTGTGTGGGATTGGGCCTGGAACCAGAGTCTGCTGTAATGGGATTAGAGCTTAGGTCTGCTAGAGCAGGCTTGAATCCTGGGCCCATGGGGCTAGCGTATCATTGAATCTACTGGCAAAGAGCTGTTGACTGAGTCCATGTGGGCCAGCTTGGTGCTTGGGCCACAAGGGTAGTCTTGGAGCCTTAGTCTGCAGGTGCTGACTTGCCATTGGGTAGGTCTGGAGTCTGTGTTTGCAAAGGCCAGCCCAGCACTGGGGTCTACTGGGATGAGTTTTAACCCTGGGCTGCTGGAATAGGCCTGGATCCTGGATTTGTTGGAGTATAGGCCCTTGGAGGCCAGGCTGGTGGCTGGGCCAGATGCTGACCTGAAGCTGGGGTAGACAGGTGCTGACCTGATGCTATAATGGGGCTGGATTCTGGTTCTGTGGGTACTGGCCTTGAGGCTGGGCCTATGACCTGGGTTAGGCTGGTCTGGAGCCTGGGGTAGGCCTGGAGCCTAAGGGAAATTCCTGTTCCACCAGAAACTATGAATTCCAATATATATTATCCTTAAGAAATTATATTATTTTCTCAAGTTTTTGCCTTCTTATGATAAATTCTGAAATTCAAATTTTACATTGTTCAGAAATTTTAATTTTGAAACTTGGTTAGTTCACTTCAATAGTTTTATTTATAAACCTCAAATAAATTTTTACTTTCATGAGTCAAGGTATTTATAAATGCTTACTTTAAGCCACTTTTTTAGACAATAAAATATTCGTAGGAAAGGTGAGATATAGGCTGCATCTGTAGGGCAATAGACTCAACTCTTGATAAAATAAAATAAAATAAAACAAATTTACAAACCAATATATCCAGTCTCATACATGGGAAATTAAGAAAGATATTTGTTGTCATCTGAAGAGGTATGACAGCAGTTTTATATAATTTTGGCTGTGACCAAATAAATAATTAAACTGGATTTGGCACTTAAGTTTGTCAGTCCAAATCCAGAGAATTATACTTATTCACTCATATTTTCTATACCTCATATAGGTATAGAAAATGGCTACTGGTGTTCCTAAATTGGTTCCTGGCATGAAAATATTTGTCCACAAACATTTAAAATCTCATACAAAGGAGTGAGAATGCATTAAAAAGTCAAGCAATGTCATCCATCATTATGCCACCGATTGGGCTGTCTATCATAGTTTGTCATTTGTTAAAAGTATGGATCAGCAATTATTAGATCCGTTCATAGTTGTACGGGATGCCTCATATTTGTTTTCAGTGGTTTGTCTTGATATTGTGGTCACATTGTTTTCCTGAAGTAGAATTTGTAGTTTCTGGTAGAGCAGAAAGTCCCAAGTCCAGGATTTCTCCAGCTCTCATCCTTTGTACTGCTGGGCAATGCTGCCCAGTAAACCACAGAAGCCATGTGGTTTGCTTGTTTAGAATTACATCTTTTTAATTACCTTTTGGATTAAACTAAAAGGTTTTGAGGAAGGATACTTCAGATTTGTCAGAATGTGATTTGTTTGGGTGCAATCATCAGTTTTTAATATCCTGATACTCGAATTTAGTCAGTTTGTTGTCTGAATATTACAGTCCCCAAACTGATATCCCTGTTTTCAGTTTTGTCTCTCTTCTACTCAACTGCTGGTGCCTGTGTCAGCCTTTCTGGTATTATTTCTTATCCCTCTCTGTCTTGTAAATTATTCTTTAAGATTCTAGAATTCATTATAGTTTCCATATTTACATGATCCTATTGTCTCTGTGACTTTGTTCATGGTGCTGCCTTTTAGCAGGAAAATCTTTCCCTTTCTCTTTACCTGATTACTCATACCTTTTAAAACTCTGTCTTGGCCCACTCCAGAAATCTTTCCAGATAAATCTTCTGTCCCTGACCTGGATGGCTGTCCTGGGTGCTTTTCTAATAACTGTTGGAGTTCAAGGCCTGCCACTAATTCCCTCTTTCCTCTGGGCTTCTTTTCAAAGCTAATCTGTTAAAGAGTAAAGTCTAGTGAGGAAGAAAGGAACAATGTACTAATTCCCATATGTGTGCCTAATCATCCCTACTATGTGGGAAATTGGATTGGAGAACATGATTTAGGCTTTCTTAATTCTAACTACCTATGTATCTCTTTTACCCCTGTTGAGTAAGTGAGCCAGTAAGGACCACCTTTTTCTTTTCCAATTCCATCTACATCTGCCCATCCATACCACTATTAGGGATATTTGGATTCCTAGATTAAAGGGAGTTAGGATCAGAAGACCTCACTTACACAGCTTTATCCAAATGTCATTCTCAAGTCCAGTTTTATTCAATAGCGGAGCCTCACTAGCTGACTTGGAAGGCTAGGCTTTATCCAGAGGCCATTCATTCAACAAAAGTGTTTAAGGATTGTCTATGCCTCGGTATCTTCTGTTCTAGATGCTGGAGATACGACAGTGGAAAACTAGAAACTATGGGCCTCCCTTCCCACTCTCATTGGTTTGGGGTTTAGAAGGGATCTGTGATGCCTGAGGTGTTTCATAATCTGCAGTTACTGTGTGTGTCCTGTGTAACTGCTGAATCTCTCTAAATGCTGACTTCTGTTTTTAGTAACCCCCATAACCACACACTTCTCTCTCCACGGCCTATCATGGCAATCATTGCAAATAGAGAAGTGTCAAGTATGCTTAGCAATATATAGTACATGGTATCTGTTCTTGTTTTGTTTAAGTAATTGTATTCGACATAAATTTTTAAAAAATATACTATAGTTGAGAAAAAGAAAAACATTGAATTTTTAAAAAACCCACAATCCAGATATAACCACTGGTAATATTTTATGATGAGGTCCCAAAATGTGAGTGATCTGCTCAAGATGATAGAGTTTTTGGAATTGAATGTTTTTTATATAACATCAAACTTTAGGTTGGCAATGATTGTTATAATGATAATGATATCAAACTAGCAAGTATTTATTATACATCTGCCACATGTCAGTTTAGTACACTGTGTACTCATTTAAACCTCACAACATGCTTTTAAGGTAGACATTATTATCCCCATTTTATAGATATAGAAATAGACTCAAAAGAATTATAAATATATATTTCTTGAACATAGCTTTATTTTCAAATGTAATTTTTGAGAAGACATAGTTTTATGTCTTTATATGCAAGTACACATAATTCATCTAAATTCAGAATGACTTCCAAAGGTCACAGGATGGTTGAAAAGAAATCTCAAGATTATTTTAGAGTAATAGCCCAAGAAGAGTTTAAAAGAAACAAATAATCTTCTTTGATGGCTAGAACAATTCTTCATGTCAGAAAATCCCAGGTTGGGAGAAATAACAGCTAGACCGATTTGACATATGAATTTGAAGGGATAGATTGTTGTTCTGTTGTGAGTATGTCCTTTATATTTTAAAAGTTGTGATGTTTTTATTTAGCAAATAAATTGGATTTCTAGGCATGTATGGTATATACCACGATTTAAAATTATTGGGCTTTCTTCATGTTTTAAGTTTTTCAGTCTGAAAGAACAAGGCTTTCCTACAAATACGAGGCAAATTGCTCTAACTCATGCTGGTCGATCACCTCTGAATGGAAATGCTCACAGGAGTGCTAAAATGTCCTCATAATTTTACAGCCTCTCTGAATCGTGTTGCTAGAACCCCAATCATTATCAAATTGAAGGGCCTTCATAATTTTGAAATTTTATGAGCAATAAAAAATGATTTTAGTATTTTATGTTTCTATTTTTATATAATTTTTAAAGAAAATAACCCACACCCAAGTCTGTCTCCTAATGTGATATGTGATTTACAACTTCATTTGTGTAAATCAAGTCAAATTAGTTTTGAAAAACAAATAAAGTACTTTTATTTGTAATACATCTTACAGAAAGTTAAAAAAAAAAAGCATTAGTCAAAAGTCTATCTTGATTTTTGTTAGTTGAAACAGACAAAACCAGACGTTAAATTACAATTTTACAAATGATCTTTATGAAGCAGTGGGACTGAGTGCCACATATAACAATGTGTCAAAAGAGAGAGATAGATCTTTTAGTGTTGGTCCTCAGTGATTGAAATGGAGAAAAGCTAGTATAGCTACAATTTCCATAGCCTTTCTCTTTGCTGCAGAATTATTCAGGAAAACAATGTGGGCTCATTTATATCCAGTGACCTTACTGTATGTCCTGGAGATATCATAGTTATCTTGTGCTATTAAGCTTTCTTTAGAAAATGTAAGATTAATATTAGTTTAATTGAAAAATTGAACAGAAACACTGACATCCATTCAACCAAATTATTAAATTCAACACTTTATATGGACACAAAGAACATCTAATTTATCCAATTAAAACAATTTCTGTGCCCTTCAAAGGTGTATTGCCATAACAAAAGATGAACTAGTTTTTAACAATGCTACACTCTGTCCTCTTATGATGACTTTAACAGAAAAGAAGTATTTTATTTGGTGGACTAGGTAACTTGGATCCTAGGCCTAAGCATCATAAAATAAAAAGGAAAATAATAGAGTCTCCTTTAATCATGCTCCTGCTTGAAATTTTGGCAAATAAATGTATTTACTTTGTTTTGGGTTCCACATGAATTATTTTATTGGCAGGTTTATTTATTAATTATCCAGAGCAATGGTTTCGAGAAGCTCAAGCAAGCCTATTGAATAATAGATAATGCAGCCTTCCCAATAAGTCCACCAGGGATATTCAAGTTATTCCTGACAATAAAAAAAAAAAAAACTGTTCTAAAACAGAGGCAACTTATGAAAAATATCTGAAACTTGAATTCGATTGGATAGCAATGTAAAATAATTTTGCTGTTTTTCTAAATGAACTTTGGAGGCAAAGGGCCTCATGATCACAATAAAGATGGTATGGACTTAAGGGAATGCTAACTTAAAATATCATAGCAGCAAGACCATCAAGTTCATTAATCTCATTTTGGAAATAAACTGAAGATAGTGTAGTTGGATAAAATTTAATTCTGAGAAAATTAAACATGTTTTTGCAATCAAATAATCAAGATATATTTATGTTTTTTGATCCAGGTGAGTTAAATCCCAGAACACTGATGAGATTTATGGGTAATAGTATTGTAGAAAAAAGAAACGATGGAAGATTGGAGTTCAATTTTTTTGGAGTTCTATTTTTTTAAACAAAAAAATTTTCAAAATAGAAAAGAAAGCAACTGTAAAAACTATAGATCAGTGACCTACATTTTGACCTAAACGCATTCTGTCTTATAATATCTAAAATAATTTTATAATTATTACTAATTTTGCTATGTTCCCTAGACAGGTCAACAAATAAATATGGCAGAATTAGTGTAATTAAATGTCCAACAAAGTATTTGAGAGTGTATGATGCCAAATTATTAAACAGTCTGGAGACATATAGGTTATGTGATAACATAGGCAAACAGGTTAGCAACTTATTGATTGAGTGATTATATCCTAAATATTCTTCTTCTTCTTCTTCTTTTTTTTTTTTTTTTTTTTTTGAGACTGGGTCTCACTCTGTCACCAAGGCTGGAGTGCAGTAGTGTGATCACTGCTTACTGCAACCACTGCCTCCTTGGCTCAAAAGAGTCTCCTGCCTCAGCTTCCCTAATAGCTGGGAGTACAGATGTATGCCTACAGACATATGCCATCATACCTGGCTAATTAAAAAAAAAAAGTTATTTGTAGAGATAAGGTCTCACTACGTTGCCCAGGCTGGTCTCTAACTCCTGGGCTTAAGCAATCCTCCTGCCTCAGCCTCCCAAAGTGCTGGAATCGCAGGCATGAGCCACCGTGTCCAGCCCCAAATATTATTCTTAATGAACTGGTGTCTGTAAGAAATGTGATCCCTGATAGTGTGTTATGAGTTCCATCCTTGGCCATCCCTTGTTCAATATCTTTATTAATGATTTGGACGAGGATGATAAATGGCATAATAATCGCTTTTTAAAGATGATTTTTAAGGTTTCTATGTAATAACAGGCTGATTCATGGGGAGTCGTATCTCACTGGTAACTTGTGAGTGAGTTATACCAGTAATGTGAAGGTAGAATAAGAAGTAAGTTCTACAAACAATTCATTATTGCCTAGCACAATAAGAAATATGGTAGCTATTCATTATGCATTTGCTCACTGAATGAATTATTTCTCAAAAGAGGTCTTAGGTTGAGCAATGGGTTAAATCCATAATAAAAATATTTCATTAGGAGCAAAAAGCCAGCTTACAAGTGAAGATGTGTAGAAAAAAAAAAGCATCAACGCACAAAAATTTAGTCAATAACAAGCCACTTATGAGTTACCAGTGAGATACAACTCCCCATGAATCAGCCTGTTCTTAACACAGAAACTAATCAGAACTCTGGTAATATCAATGTCTAATAAAAAATACAGTAGTTTATAATTGAGAGAAAGGATGAGTCCACCATATAACATGCCATTCAGATCCTAACTTGAATCCTATTATGTTCTATGTGCAATTCTTCCTATTGGACATGGACAGACTAGAGCACATCTGGAAAAAGGCTGGAAGGCAGTTGGAAACAATCATGTACTAAAGATATGTGTGCCAAATATCTTCCTGTGATACATTATTCATAATATTTGATGTTAATTTACAAACTGTGGGGAAAGTATCTCAACTTCCGTCCACTGAAATCTCATGTCCCATCTACAGTTTCATGGTAACTGTTTTCCACATAGTCATCAATGCCTTAGGTTCCAATACGTTCAGTACTAGCAGATATTCTCATTTTCGACTTTGTAGTTGCATTTGACACAGTAGATAACCCCACTATTCTCTTCGGAAATTGTCTTTTTTCTTGGCTTCCAGGACACCATACTTTCCAAACTTTCTTTCTGTTTCTGGCTCTGACTTCTCATCCTTCTTTAAAGGCTGCTTTTCCCTTTCTCCATTAGCCACTGGCATTCCTCACCCCTTTATCCTGTCTCCTCTCCTTGTGTCATTGTTCACTATCTTTCTGGAATCATCTTCAGCTGTCTTGCATGTGCTGAGGGCTCTCAACTCTATTTATCAATCACAGACCTCTCTTCTGAATTCCAGGCCTACGTATCCGGGAACAAATTGGACATTTCCACTTTGATAGGAATATATTTTGGTAAAATGTATAAGGAAAGGAACCAGTTTATTTTTCAAATGGCAAACCATTTGAAATATTTTAGTTTAGTTTAGTTTAGTTTAGTTTAGTTTAGTTCAGTTTAGTTTAGTTTACTTTGAGACAGAGTCTCACTCTGTTGCCCAGGCTGGAATGCAGTGGCACTATCCCGGCTCACTGCAACTTCTGCCTCCTGGGTTCAAGAGATTCTTCTGCCTCAGCCTCCTGAGTAGCTGGGACTACAGATGTGTGCCACCACGTCTGTCTAATTTTTGTATTTTTAATTGAGACAGGGTCTCATCATGTTGGCCAGGCTGGTCTCCAACTCCTGGCCTCAACCGATCTGCCCGCCTTGGCCTCCCAAAGTGCTGGGATTACAGGCATGAGCCATCGTGCCCAGCCTAATGAAAACACACACACACACACACACACACACACACACACACACACACACATACTTCTGAGCTTGGTCTGTAGTAACTCTACAATCTGTTTTCTGCCTTCCTTTTTATGACAATCACTTGACATTTCCCCTGTCAGTTTATATGCTACCAATATCCTGGATGCTTTGCTTCTGTAAATGTACCATACTCTTCTTCATAACACTGTTTCCTCCTGGCTATTTGTCTTCAGATCTTGGCATAAAATTACTTTCCACAGAGACCTTCCCTGATTTGTTTTCTTAGCCCAAGTTAACTTTTCCTTTGGCTTCCAAGGATTCTCTGTATTGTCTTATAGCACCAATTCTTACACATTTTCATAATATCTTGTTTAATTGTAAGCCTTCTCTAATAGATTGCCCTTTGTGTTGAGTAGGACCAGGTCAATCTTGTCTGTGGTTAGGTTCCCAGCTTCTAGTAGAGTGCTTAGCTCTTCAGAGGCACACAAGTGTTGGATGCATGAACAGAGCCACTGTAGCATGTTCACAGATTGCCCTTCTTGTTTCTACTGGATTGTGCTATTCATCTAGATATGATACAATTTAGTGCATGACAAAGAAAATTAAACACCTCTAAAATCACTCTGTTTTGAAGTGCAATAATATATTTGCAGACCAGAGGTTTAATTAAAAATGAATGACTTATGTAAAGAAATATAACAATTGGATTCACAGAACTGGAGTCTATAGTCTATTAACTCCAGTATTTGTAATGTAGTGTGTCAAATAATATGTCTAAAAAGAGTTAGGAACAATATTTAAATTCGTTTAGTATCATTTCAAGATTTGTTGGGGAATCAATTAAATGGGAAAGTTAAAAGAAAAGACCAGTGCACTTAAAGTAAAATATTCAGAATTTAGTAAATAGAACTAAAATTTTGGTTTGCATGTGTTTCAACTTAATTAAATTATTTACTCCTATAGGAACCCTGTGAGGTCTATGACATATTGACAGATTAAAAAAAAAAAGAAGAAGAAACTGAGAAAGGTGAACCTGTGCAAAATAAACGAATTACTAAGTGTCAGGGTTGCACCTCAAACCTAAATCTTCTAACTCCCCACCCCATGTTTTATGCAGTAGGCTAAATAGAGTATCTTGTAACTCACTTTACATAATTTTCTGGTCCATTTGCTCACTTGCTTCAGTAAATGTGCTCCTCCATTAGTTCACTTACCATGATATTTTGCCTTCCTTGTATCTCCATTTTAGCCCAGAGCAAACAATTCATTTAAAAAAGTGTGGTTTCCATAAAGCACTAGGAAAGTGAGGGAAGGAGTACCAAAAGACTGAACCATTTACCTCCAGAAATGATAGGCAAATGAGTTTTGTAAAGTCAGTCCTCTTTTTTTTTAGTTAAGGGAAAATTGAGAATTACATTAAAAACATATATATGATAGTAACTTGTAAATGCTCTATATGTATTAGCTTATGTAATCCTCACAATAACCCAATGAAGTAGGCACTTTTGCTATCCCCATTTTAAAGATGGGGAAATTAGGCATAGAGAGGTTCAGAAACTTGCCCATAAGTGGTGAGTGTGTCAACAGGATTCTAACCTAGGCCATCAAGATCTAGAGTCTGCTTTTGACCACTGTGACAACCTGTTTCCCAATAACCATTTTCTCTTGGCTTCCTTAGATCTCTTCTGTTCATTTATTCAACAAACATGTATTAAATACCTAACATCAGTCAAGCACTGGAGGGGGAAATCAGATATGGTACTTGCCCTTATAGAACTTCATTAGTTTAGCTCTATGATACTGAGTATTCTGTGGAATGAGGATTTTTTTTCTTCCTCAATTGGATGTCTAATGGAGGTCCAACTATATAACAAGTTGAGGAATTGATGTTTGAAAAGCTGTTGTATTGTAACAAGAAAACACATATGGATTTTTTATTGAAAAGAGGCTGTATACATTTGATATGAATTTTCTTTGCAAATATGGGTATAAACAACTAAGATTACAGGTAATAGGAGTATTAATGGAGGATATTAGGACAAAATGGGAAGTGTGTGAGTGTATGTGTGGGTGTGTGTGCGCACATGCATGTGCATTCTTGTGTAGTGTTACTATAGGAACTAACACGGTAGGATGAGAAATTCAGTTTCTTGTTACAAAAATGCCAGTGTTGTAACGGTAAAAAAAGGAAAGGCTGACAATGAAAGAGATGATTGGTCATCCAAAATACGGGGAGACAAAAAAGCAAAAAGAAGAAATAAGACCTAGTGTTAGATAAATCAGTAGTGTGATTATAGTTTACAACAATCTATTGCACTTTTCAAAATAGCTAGAAGAAAATAATTCACGTGTTTCTAGCATTAAAAAAGACAAATATTTCAGGTGATAGCTAGCCCAAGTACACTTATTTGAGCTTCACAAATTATGTGGATGCCTTAAATACTCATATGTACCCTGCAACTATGTACATACATCATATGCCAATAAAATGTTTAAAAATCTAAATTGATAGGTTGTAAAGTGTGAAAACATTTATGCCAGCAATATCATGTTTAGATATTTGTGCTGTAGAAATACTTTCAAAAGTCAGTAAAATGCATCATTGTTTATAATAGTTAAAAAATCAATAAACAACCTTAATATCTAATAATAGGGGATAATTAAATATTGGTACATTCACATAAATGAATACTATGCAATTGTTAAAAATTTAAATATTTTAATAGATGTTCTAAATGTGAATCATGGCTCTGCCACTCACTTGCTTGGGAATCTTGGCCAAATCACTGTATCTCTCTGAGCCTCGGTTTCTTTCTCTGTGAAATGTGCATAAATTATTTATCTGATAGTCTGTATGATGATTTAATGTCATTTTTGTGAGACACTAAGCGAAGTGCCTAACACATGATAAGCTCTCTGTATAGTTTAATTGTAATTATCATTGTCCCCATCAACCAAATGAACTGATATGGAAAGATATTTGTAACATTTAGGGAAGAGTAAAAATATTTTTTGAGAGGAATAAAAGAAAAATAAATTTTAATAGCTATGGACAAAGGGCTATATATAATATATCAAAGTTATATAAATTCTTATGTAAGGAATTTTGTATGCAGAAAAATAATTAGTAGGAAAGAAAGTCTAGGGAACATTTATTATTAAAATATTCTTTAAATAACTAAAGCATCAGGCATTAATGGTTTCTGCTTTTCTTCTTCTGTTTTTTCATGTCCTAACCACTCTGCTTCCCTTCTCCACTACTCTTCTCCTCAACCCCCTTAGTTTAGTTCATCTCTTTAGAGGAACTTAGATCTGTCAGAGTAGGCCAGTAGTACATACTGCAGGACTTTTGTCCAAGCCATCATCCTCACTTGATGTTTTGTAGATCCAGACTGCGATGGTATAAACTCTGCCACTGAGCGATTGTACCTGCATGAACATCACATACATTTCTGGGTACTTCAATGTTGGAAAGATGTCAGAAAATTGGAGTCAGTTCAGAAAAGAGTAACAAAACTTAAAAGGAACTTGGGGAGGGGGATGATTTATGAGGAAATATTAAAATAAATATATACTGTGCAAATCCCAGACTATGTAATATAAAATTCTGCAATAGGCATATATATTTTTTAAAAAAAAACAAGTACTTTCAATGAAATTTTAAAATATATTTGAGCTGAGGTAATATGTAGCTTATTTTAAATTCAATTGTTGAGTAGAAATTGTTACATTAATAAGTAGTGATGAATAATAGTCATTAGTTAAAATATCTGGTAATTTTATAAAACAAATATAGTTTTTAGATGTTTACTGTGGCCTAGAATATTGTTTTGTTTTTGATGAACAAATGTTGACGTTAAAAGTTGATTAAGTGAGCTCAACAGTTAATGAACAATAGTCCAAATTAAAAAATTTTGTGAAATTACTTTATGCAATGTCAGGCACATATTGGGCTCTTATTAATGTTTTTTTAAACAAATAACTAAATACCAAGAAATTATATTGGCAACAATGCTACGTATCTACAATGTGAAGGAAGTAATAGGAAGACAAATGATAAAAATTTACAATTTTCAACATTCACCCATTTCATGGAGGAATCAAATGTGAAAGAAGAGCTCCAAAAGAATTGGTAGCAACAGTCCCTAGTGTAAATATTTATTTTTATTTTAATTTCAGGGGTATAAATGCAGGTTTGTTACATAGGTAAACTTGTGCCATGGGGGTTTGTTGTACAGATTATTTTATCACCCAGGTATTAAGCCTGGTACTTTTTGGTTATTTTTCCTGATCAGCTCCCTCCTCCCAACCTCCACTCTCCAAAAGGCCCAGCATGTGTTGTTCCCCTATATGTGTCCGTGTGTTTTCATCATTTAGCTCCAGAAATAAGACTGAACACTTACAACTATCTGATCTTCGACAAATCCGACAAAAACAAGCAATGGAGAAAGGATTCCCTATTCAATAAATGGTGCTGGGATAACTGACTAGCCATATGCAGAATATTGAAACTGGACCCCTTCCTTACACCATATGGAAAAATTAACTCAAGA
The DNA here is from genome assembly GCF_028878055.3 of Symphalangus syndactylus. NCBI lineage: Eukaryota > Metazoa > Chordata > Mammalia > Primates > Hylobatidae > Symphalangus > Symphalangus syndactylus. The sequence goes on from NC_072424.2 coordinate 75,552,869, forward strand.
TGGATTAAAGACTTAAATGTAAAACCCTAGACTGTAAAAACCCTGGAAGACAACCTAGGCAATAACATTTAGGACATAGGCATGGGCAAAGATTTCATGAAGAAGATGCCAAAAGCAATTGCAACAAAAGCAAAAATTGACAAATGGGGTCTAATTAAACTAAAGAGCTTCTGCACAGCCAAAAATCTATCAACAAAGTAAACAGACAACATACAGAATGGGAGAAAATTTTTGCAAACTATGCATCCAACAGAGGTCTAAGATCCAGCATGTATAAGAGACTTAAACAAATTTACAAGAAAAAAAACCAAACAACTCCATAATGTAAATATTAATGGAGGAATTATTAAAGGAAATGGAAAGATATTTGATTCTATGATATTCATATTAAAATGATGTGCTACTGAATTCTGTATTTTATTGTCACAATGAGAAATTTTAAAGTTACAGTGGCAATTTCAAATATGGTATATTACCAACTCCTAGAGAAGAGGTAAAATACCTATTTAAAACATCTTTATGGCATTTGTTATAAACTAGATTTTAATCAGAAACCTACTCCATCCATTTGGAATTCTAGTTTGGCTTTAGAGCACAACACGATTTGAGTAAAGATTTTGTAGATGCATGTTATATATTATGTATTATAATCGATTAATTGATTAGTTATAGGTGAATATGTACATTTATTAATTCATTGCACACATTTGTTGAGCTCCTGCTCTATGCCAGGCTCAGTATGAAGAGCATCGGGTTCTTTAAATTGTCACATGTCTAGCCTTTGATAGGAGACCAAATCTTTAGTAACCATTGTTTCATTCTTCCATCTGACTGGGCAAGTGCTCTGAATCATTCATTTTTCCTCCCAAATTTGGTGGGCTTCCAAACCAGAGTATTTATCTAGCTAAAATTTAAGTTCATTTGTCAGGTTAAAAAATTATTTATAAAAATTTTTTTTTGGATCTGAAATTATTTTTAACCTCTATGTCTTCTTAAAAAAATAGCTGTATTTGTGATATTAAGTCTTCCACAATCCAAAACTTGCTTAGTCTCTTTATTCACTTTCAAATTTTATTTGTAAAGAAACTACAGATTTTCTTATGGTTTTTCCTAGGCAGTCTATGTGTTTAGGGCTTTTATAAAAAAAAACTTTTCTCATTTTCATTTTCGTCTGTTTTTTTTTATTTTTTTTTATTTTTTTTGAGACACAGTTTCACTCTGTTGCCTAAGCTGGAGTATAGAGTGGTGGGATCTCAGCTCACTGCAAACTCCATCTCCTGGGTTCAAGCAATTCTCCGGCCTCAGTCTCTCAAGTAGATGAGATTACAGGCGCCTACCACCACACCTGGCTAATTTTTATATTTTTAGTAGAGACGGGGTTTCGCCATGTTGGTCATGCTGGACTTGAGCTCCTGACCTCAAATGATCTGCCTGCCTGAGCTTCCCAAAGTGCTGGGATTACAACTGTGACCCACCATGCCCGGCCATCTTCTTACTCGTTAATGATGTAGTAGAGGAAAGTTATGGGGTTTTGTTTGTAGTAATATTTCTTCTCAATAATTAGATTATCTTACTTGTTCTATATTTTTCCTCATTTTATTTTGTGTTTTCACACGTCAAACAGTAGTTTTGTTCTTCTCCTTATGCTGGTTATTTCTTTCATACATCATTTGCAATGTTAAATAACATCCAGATTTCTCTTAATAAAATGGTGAGAGATGTGACAGGTTTTGGTACAAATGTTGCTAGCAATTTACTTTTAGATTAAGATCAATGACCCTTGATCCATATTGTCTGAATTTGAATCTCTTTGTGCCATCTGCTAGAATGCTGAGTGACTGGTTTACCCTCCTTGGCTCTGTAAAATAACTTTATCTGTAAATAGGTTAATTATAGTGAGATAGCCAGGTGGAAGGGGTTCCTCTGAAAAACTCCAACTGGCCTGCACACTGGGCTGGAGCATCAGGAAGTCCATGCCTTTCGCAGCTGGGAGGAGCCTGGCCCCTCCTCTTCCTGTGTGGAGTCTGGGATTCAAACTCCAAGGCAGGAAGCACCCTAGCAGGGACTTTGGCCTTGGGGAGAGTCCCTGTTTTCCCCTTTTCTTCTTTTTCACCCAATAAAACCCTGTCTTACTCACCATTCAAATTGTTTGCGAGCCTAAATTTTTGTGGCCGTGTAACAAGGACCCTGCCTTTAGCTGAACTAAGGAAAATCCCTGCAACAATAGTACCTACACCATAGATTTATTAAATGAATTAATAATATAATAAACATAATAAGACATAGTATTTTTGTATATTGATAAAATAATTATTAAATATTATCTTGCCTTTAAATCAGGAGTTGGCAAATCTTTTCTGTAAAGGACAGGAAAATAAATATTTTAAATTTTGTTAACAGTTCAGTGTCTGTGTCAGGTCCTCAGCTCCGGCCTTGTAGTGAAAAGCAGCCACTGATAATGAGCAAATAAATGTTCATGGTTGTGTTTGAATAAAACTTTATTAAAGCAGGCTTACAAGTCTGATTTTCGCTTTGAATAGTTAAATCTGACCTTACTTCTGGTAATTTAAAGCCTCTTGTTTTTACGCTATTTCAATGTTTCCTTTGTTGACTACATTTACTTTTATCTTTTTATATAATTACATTTATATCTACTAATCTTAGTAATACAAATAGGAATAAAATTGACTATTGACTACCTACTTTATGAGTAAGAAAATTTGATTAAGTAATTCACAAATGAAGAACTACAAATGTTCAATAAACATGACCATATGCTTAGTCTCACTAGAAGTCAAATAAACATTTGAAAAGAAGAAATATATTTATATTTAAATTTATCAGCCTATCAAGCTGCCAAAAATGAAAAATCATTACACAGTTATACGTGTGAATGTCTGTATGTTCAGTGGGAAAAGAGCACTGGGGAGAATTGGTTTTCTGATGAAAAAAGGAAAGGTAGCTAAACATAGATTTTCTGGAAGGTTAGTTAATGATACATGACAATGTTTTAAAATACATAGAATATGAATGCAGCAATTCATTTGTAGGAATTTAAGGAAATGACCAAAAGCAAAGGTATATTTAAAGCAATTTTCATTATGGCATCGTTTGTAATAACAATATTGTAAAACAATAACAACAACTGTGGATAAAATTAATTTTAAACACATTAGAATAGTTCGGGTGACTTATTTCTTGCAATGATGAATTGGTAACGCAGACCAACCACCAACCACCCTAGAAAAGACAATGCTGAAAAAACAAAAAAAACCCTGGATGAAATGCAAAGCATCTTCTTAAATAGATCGCGGGGTTAACAAGATAGTATGAAAATACCAGAACCAAAACAGGAAATGAGTGAGAACTGAAAGAAGTATGTCTTTGTCAAACTTTGGCTATGAAAAGCAGCTAAATTATAAACTGGTATTTTGGTCCTGTCAAAGAGAAATAATCCTGGTCTGGCCCAGATCCCTGAAACGCTGGTCTCTGCAATAGGGAACAAAAAATGTACTCTCTATGGTCTTCTAAATTGTCCCCAAAATCTCAAGTCTTGGTTTCATATGGGCACCACCCTTCTGTGCAAAAGGAAATGAATTATCCTTCTGAAGTAGTATATCCTTTTCCTGGGTTTCAAATTACTTCTAAAAGTAATTTTTCAAACATGTGTTTAGCAAACAACCAAGGACAACGTGGTACACAATGCGTCTAGACAATATCAGCCACTATCCACAGAAGCAGAATACACTAGAAACAGACCACTGGGACTACAGATATTAAAAACTAAAAAATAAATTCTATATTAATGGAGGTAAAGTCTAAGTTTAAAAATTTCAGTAAAATCTGAAAACTATAAATGTGATGTGATAAGTGTGCAAGAGAGCCAAGTGAAATTGTAACAACTAAATATCAAGTTGATATTGAGAACTCAAAGAATGGGTTTACTAGCAAATTATGTAGGTTTGATATATTCTGAACTGCTAGGTAGAGTATTAGAAATTATCCAGAATAAAATATAGAAAGACAAAAATATGGACAATTTAGAAAATGGTAAGGGACTTAGAGGACCTGGTAAGAAGATTTAGCATGTTTGAGGCCCAGAACAAGAGGAGAAAGCCGAAAATGGCTGATAATTTCCAAGAACTACTGAAATACATTAAGCCACTGATTTAAGAATCCCAAGAAGACACAAGTAAGATAAAAATGTTTTTAAAATGTACAGTTAAATATTCACTTAAACATAAAAGTGAAAAATAATAATATAGAATATGTTAAACCTACTGTAGTCTAACAATGGGACCCTGTTCAATATATGAAAATGCTAATGTAGATGCATAGTTATTATTCTAGAAAATGCTTATAGTAAGTGGAAAACAACTATAATACAAAGACAACAGTACCTTTTAAATGTGTATATGTACATGAAGTATTGTTTTGAATATATGTTCAAAGTAGTAATTTCTAGATGGTGGAAATTTGGGATCTCAAAACTCATTAATTATTTATTTATACGTATACATATTTTATTATTTTTCTATAATTGTTATCATATCACAGTGTAATTTAAAAATCAAGGTCAAAACGCAATACCCCAGTGCTGGTGAGAGAACAGTAAAATAGACACTTTCATACTTTACTGGTAAGATTACATCTTAAAGCAAACGCAGTGTTGGGGAATTTGATTGTATGTATCCCAAAGTGTACAAATGGTTATTTCCATTGACCTGGTGATTTAATGTCTAGTTATTTATCCTAAGGAACTAGTCAGGTACAGAAAGATTTATGCAAAGCACAGAAGGTCCTCAGTACACAAATCCTTTGCCTAGGCATCCTTCAGGTCTCAATTATGTCACTTCTTCAGTAGGACTTTCCCTCCAAATCCAGTAGTGGTTTATATTCTCACTCAACCCCTCCTATGACACACTATCACAATTATAATTACGTGGGTTATTTTCATCAGTATCTGCATAATTTCTGTCTTCCCATCTATAAATATTCTAAGGTCTCAGAGACAGGGTCTGTGTCTTTGTTCTTCCCTCCACCGCCTGTGCTAAAACACTGTCTCTAGCTCATTATAGGCAATCACTAAACATTTAATAAATTAATAAAAATGTTTATTTCAGATTTCATTTTAATAGAAAAATAGAAAGATAAAAATAGAAAGCTAACAAAACTTGTTAATCTTAAATTTATGTTACATTAATGTATTGAATACCACTGTTGTGAAAAATTAATATTTTCCAAAAACGTTTAGTGACTTCTAAAGGTTTTTTATGTTGTTAAGGAAAAAAACATGTTTGAAAGTATGTTTACATTATAAATTCACCGTTAAAAATCTCACATAAAAATCTGTATATCTAATATATCATCTTTTCACTATACTTACATGAAAGTATGTGTGTGTACATATATATGTGTGTGTATACACACATATGTGTACATACATATATATAAAACATATGTACACACATGTAAATATACACAAATATATGTTAATAGTTCTTTCCGAATTTCAGCGTATTTGGATATGTGTAGACAGAGATTTGTCTGCTTTCTGAAATTTTGAAGAAACATAATGGTGAAACCATAGGACTATGAAAGTTTTACCAAATTGCGATGAAATTATTTTATAGCTTTGTTAATTTCTCCTGACCAATTCAGCTTTCTACTTTGTTTACCCCCTAATTTGGATACTTTGTATTTGCCCAGAACATCAATTTTATCTCAAGATTTTAAAACTTGTTTATTCATTCACTCAACAAATATTTACTGAGCATTACTATGTACAGTAAGAAAAACAGAAAAATCTCTGCTCACTTACACCTATTCTTATTGAGGGGGGCAAAAAGATAATAAGCAATATAAATAAGTAAAACATAGGCTATATTAGATGGTCATAAGGAGCAAGAAAAAAATTAAACTGGGAAGGGGGATAGAAAGTGTCAGGTGTGTACGTGCATGCATATGTGCAATTTTAAATAGTGTAGTCAGGGAAGGCCTCGCTGAGGAGGTGACATTGGAAAAAGACTTAAAGGAGTGAATTTGCTGATGTCCAGAGAAACAATTTTAGGTAGGAGGAAAATCAAGTGCAAATGCAAGTATGTGCCTGGCATATGCAAGGAAAAGCAAAGAGACAAGTATGGGTGGACTGGATAAGGGGGAATGGGGGAGATACGTTCAAAGATTTATTAGCAGAGATTTTGCTTTCTTTATATGTTTTTAATTTCTAGCATTGTTTGACTTTTCACTTTTTCTTGATTATAATTAAGGGATTTTTTAATGTTTTAAAGCATAGCTTTATTTTTTAAAAATGGTTATGTGTTTTTAAAATTTCTCTTTCTATTTTCTTTCGGTTCCCTTGTTTTCCGTTGACTTTTAAAATTATTTGGCTAACTTCTCAAATTAACTTCATTTACTTTTGTTCCTTTTCTTTTAATAGTGAAATGATTAATTAGAGTTTATATTTTGCTTTGAAAAGAATTGTGATTGAATCATAGTTTTTACATTTAGTGTTCTCTTTCTTGTTTAAATTACTTCTTGAGTTATTTTTAAGTATGAGCTTTTCTGCTTATACAACAATATGTTCATGCTAGAAACAAGAAAATCTTCAAAGGAGATAGAAGAAAATAAATCATGAGTTTACTCACATATGAATATATTCATTTATATACATAAATACCATATTTTTACTTAAAATTAAGATAATACTTTATAGTTTTTAAATGGACTTATTCCATATTGGGCCGAAAAAGTTTTAGACATTGTAATTAACTTTTTAATGAGGAAATGTATTTTTGTATTTTGTAATAGAAATATTAAAGCCGTAAAAGAACATGTAATAAATGTAAATTCCCCCTGCGTCCTGTATTGCCAGAATTCTCCACTTGCCCTAGGTAAAGACAATCACTGTTACTAGTTTGCTATGTGTCTTTGCAGAGGTATTCTATCACAAGAAGTAGCATGTTGTTTTCTTTATGGTCAGAATATCTACTCTGTTTCTTGCGCCACTTGTAGCCATATTTGTGAGCCATTGTTTTACTAAATCTAATTCAGTTAGGTTTTAAGTCAATGGAGAATCTATCCAGATTTGGCAGTGGCTGTTGATTCTTGTTTCTAGTATTTATTTTCATTTTGAATTTTTCTGTTTTGCCTTAGGTATTTTACTGATGAATTTGGAAGCCTGAATTAAGGACTAATTTATTCAAAACATTACTTCTCGGGAGAGTTTTGTATTTTTTCTTCCTTTTGTTTCTCTTTTGTATTTTTTGATATCAAATAATTTTTCTTTTATAACTTATATTTTTCTTGTAAGCCACTATAAGTTCCTTTTGGAAAGACATGGTCTACAAATCAATCTATATATAAACAATATTTTATTATTGAACTATAAAAGAATTACTGTCCCTAGATGTCCATCATCAAGAAACTGGAAAAATAGTCCGGGCACAGTGGCTCATCCTTGTAATCCCAGCACTTTGGGAGGCTGAGGTGGGTGGATCACTTGAGGTCAGGAGTTAAAGACCAGCTGGCCAACATGGTGAAACTCCATCTCTATTAAAAATAAAAAATTAGCCAAATGTGGTGGCGCGTGCCTGTAATCCCAGCTACTCGGGAAGCTGAGACAGGAAAATCGCTTGAACCTGGGAGGCAGAGGTTGCAGTGAGCCAAGATCGCACCACTGCACTTCAGCCTGGGTGACAGAGCAAGACTCTGTCCCAAAAATAAATAAATAAATAAATTAATTAATTAATTAATTTAATTTAATTAAATAAAAAAAGAGAAATTGGAAAAACAAGCCTTGGTACAAATGCTGTACTAACTGTTAAAAATGTATTTTAATTGACTTGGAAAGATGTTTGTGAATTTTTTCTGAGAGAAAGAACAGGTCACATAGTACTGTGCATATTAACATGATTTTAATATAGGACTGTTTATGTCCATCTGTCTATCCGCTGAGGCAGGTGGATCACGAGGCCCCTTCTGTATATGCCCATGTTTATATATGTCTATAAAGAGGTCTGGAAGGGAATTTGGCAAACAGTGACAGTCTCTGGGTGGTATACATCTTGTGTGAATTTTATAATCTCTCATTTATACTTCTATTGGTTGTTTGAATTTTCCATATATACCTAAGTAATTTTATCAAAAAACTTTTATGTTTCTAAAGGATATACGGCAAATTTCTTTAAATAGTTATTTTGCCCAGAATGCCACAGTTTAAAAGGCTACTTGTTAACATACAGTTAACATATTTTTTCAAACTTCACCTGTATTTACCTCTAATTTAAAACCAACAAAAGGTAACAACACATTGGCATTTTGAATATTATTCAATAGGTTACAATTTCTGTTTACAGAGAACGCACAGTACTTTGAAACCAATTTTATATGTTGCTTTTAATGATGAATGGACAATTTTATCCTAATTTCTTGTCAGTTGATATTTTAGAAACATTTCTAAACAAAGCTCCCTGAGGATCACGGAAATCATGCTTTCCTTTTTTAGTTAAGTTATCAAGTAGATAACTTGATATAAGTTATCAAGTTGATCAAAAACTATCAAGTAGAGTCTCTACATTAAATAAGCTTTGCAATTTGTTCATGATGCACATGTTTGCTCTGCAGTTTCAGGAACAGGAGTATCAGAAAGCTTCTGTGTGGAAGCTGGTTATTTAATATCCAGGCTCAGTTTACCAGGACCTTTATTTCATTACAAGAACTCTTCTATAATGACAAGCTACTTGTAACATCAAAGCACAAGAGACATTATCTCTTCCCCCCCCATAGCCCATGATCTAAAAGCTTTTCTTTTTATCTTTATTTGAAAGAAAAAACATGTTTTTCAAAAAAGCCTCAGCAGATTGTGGACATGGCATAAGTAGGCTCTGGGCATAGTCTAATTTTTTCCCCCTTTTTCTGTGTGTTTTGTCTTGTGTTTCAGTATTATACTTTTTCGGCTTTTTGGGGGGGAACAAGATAAAGGAATTTTATTTTAAACTAATTGTGAGAAGGAAAATGCCTTCTAACTGCTATATATATATACATATATATACATGCACACTTATATATGTTATATGTATATAACATAGTCACTTTTCAACCAAAATTACTTGTTCAGTCTCTTAGAAAATAAGGGAAGTGTCCGGGCATGGTGGCTCATGCCTGTAATCCCAGCACTTTTGGAGGCTGAGGTTGGTGGATCATTTGAGGTCAGGAGTTTGAGACCAGCCTGACCAACATGGTGAAACTCCATCTCTACTAAAAATACAAAAAAAGTTAGCCGGGCGTAGTGGTGCATCCCTGTAGTCCCAGCTACTCGGGAGGCTGAGGCAGGAGAATCTCTTGAACCTGGGAGGCAGAGGTCGCAGTGAGCTGAGATTGCACCACTGCACTCTAGCCTGGGCTACAGAGCAAGACTCTGTCTCAAAAAAAAAAAAAAAAAAAAAAGCATTTTCGTAGACTTTTTTTTTTTATTTTTTTGACTTTAGGGAAAGTTTTAGGAGTCTAAAATTTGAATAGACATTTCTAAAAATGAATATTAGAATCACATTGAACACTTACAATAGAGCTAGAAAGCTAGAAGCCCCTGAATGATGAAGTGGAATGTCAGTATACCTGCCCGCTTTTGATTCTCTATCAAATACACGATATTGGGGGCAAAACAAAGATGGATATGATACACAGATGAAACCCAGGGAAAAGAAACTTTTCTAAAGAAATTATCCAAATGTTTGCTTTTCATTTGACCTGAGTTGTACCTCTCAGTATCATATATGTAGGGACTTTGGTTAATCATGTTATTTCTATTTGCACAGGAACACAAAATCATTAGCAGTTTGTAAATGCTTTTGATGATAATTTCACATTGCTGCATGAGAAAAAATGTTAACATTCTGTCTTGGACTATGTGAATGCCTCTAATTTGTTATATGAAAAATTACAAACACCAATATTTTCTTTATTGGTTTATAATCATTAGAAACAGAGATAAATAAATTAATGGAAGAGATATTTTTGGTGATCAGAGGAGCAGACATGAAGTAAATCTGGTTTTTGAAATTGTACTCTTTTGCTTGTTAAGTAAAATATTGAATGTCAGTTAGAAGGGTAATGTTGACATTTAGTATTTTACTTAACAAGCAAAGGCATATGATTTCAAGAACCAGGTTTACTTCACTTCTGCTGGAATGTTCCCAAACATTCCAGACTGTTCTGACATGAGGTCACCATCATGGTTAGTCAGCAGGGTGAGATGCTGGTGTCATGAGGGTAGACTAAGGTTTTATAATTCATTCAGAAAGACATTTGGATAAGCAGGCTATACCACACCGGGTCTCTCCTCCCAGGCAAGAAGAATGAAGTTTCTTGTGCTTTCTTACCAATCTGGTGCTCATTCTTGTATTTGTCCACTTAAAAATATTTATTTGCTCTCCCACTATGTGCCAGACCCTAAGCTGTATATGCAATAAAATGAGACTAAGACCCCTACCATTAAATAGCTTACAATATTTCAGAGGAGACAGTCATAGAAGCAGTTACAAAACAATACATCAATTAGGGAATGCAATGAGAACACAATAAATCAAACAGAGAATGCTATAAGAAGAGGGCACACACATTACTTTCCTGAAGGTACTAGGGGCGGCTTCTCAGAGGATATAAAGTCTGGCATTTGACGGGAAGAGAAGTTGGGCAAAGCCAATCTTGACAGAGGAATGGCATGTTTAAAGGCACTGAGGTATTCAGGATACCAGGCAAAGGTGCACATGGAGGAAGGGTAGGAGATGAGACTGTCCAGATAGACGCCACTTCCCACATGCAAAGTTTTGGAGTTAGAATGTTATATTATAGGTAAAAATGTACATATATTCAAATAATATTAAAGTTACAATTCAAAGATGGGTAACACGTGAACAATAATCAGACTGCAATTTTGAGTGACCAACCGGATAGCATTGTGTTGATTTGGAATGATGTGAGACTGGAAATAAGGAAATCCTTTAGGCAGTGCTTTGGAAGTACAGCTTAACTATTTATAAATTACTCTTTCTATACTCCTGCTTTTTCCTCATATACTCCTGGTAGATACGGGATAGATATAGATTTTAGTAAGAGGGAAAATTGGGGAAAAAAAAGTATTCATTGAAACAACTTGTTACTGTGCTGTCTCATAAAAGTCTTACAGGAGGCCAAAGTTTGCTTAACTGTATAAACATGAAGCAGGAAGTCTTTCATAAAATATTTTAAACTTGAGTGAAATATATGCAAATGCATCAATATAATTCAAAGAAGAAGGTTTTAAATGCTGGAGAATAAATTCAAACCACCAGCTAATATTGGAATACAGATATGAATCTCCTGGCTCAAAACCAAAGAGTGCTTAAAGGAGAAGGTGACAATTATATATTGAAGAAGAGAATTGCTTCAATAGGTATTTGACTGTATGGAAAAGGATAAGCAAAGATATTGGAGATATTTGGTAACTGAATAGTTTGGATGATCTCAGTGTGTATGGGGAAGTATTTGATTCTGGACTCTGGAGTCACATGGGCAATTTTCATGATATTTGAATGTGTCACCAAAGAAGAGAGTTTTTTTAAAATGTATATATAGACAATGTGGAAACACTGAAAGTTTTTAAGGGAAGAATTGATTAGTTCAAATTTATAGAGTAGGAAGACAGCTGTGACAGCAATGTGTGGGGAAATTGTATGTAGGAGATACTGGAAGCAAGAGAATGTTAGAATATCGCAATAATCTCAGCAAGAAAAATGAAATGTTGAACATAAATTTTCCTGACATAAGCTGACTGAAATGCCAGCTACTAGATTAATAGAAAGGTTTAGTATGGCAAATATAAGTGTCTCTTTTCAGGTACTCTGTTTCCACCACAGAAAGTAGACATTAAAGCCATATGTGTATGGGTGCCCTGACAATAATTTGCTCAAAATTTTACTTTCAACCAATCTTCACTGCTTCAATTTTTTTAAAAAAGCTATTATGTCAAATGAATACTTTTCTCAGTGGTCCAGTGAGCTTGGGTTGTAGTTAGCAAAGTCTAAGGTCTAAGCTTATAGCACCTGACAATACAAAATACTTTTCTTATAAAGAATTTCTGCGATGATTTTTGCCTAAAATTTGTTTGACTTCACCTGTTTTCTCAGCCAGTACTGTGTCATTTTGTAGAAAGGACATTTAACCTAGTGGCCCACTGAGGCCTTCTGCCATGGACCTGCTGTGTGTACTTTGCTAAAATGGCTGGAGGGCTTAGACCTTGTCTAGGTCTGTTTGTCTATCTTCACAATGAAGGTGTTGAATGAAAACATCACTAAGCCTCATGTCAACTTTACAGTCTTGAAAATCTATGTTTATCTGGTAGAACAAAACAAAAGCAAAACGTAAATTCTGCATTAAGATATACAAGCAATCAAACAACTAGTCTAATCATTTTGACTGTCTTAAAGTATCTGAAAAAAATTTATTAAGCTGGAAAGTTAATAACTATTGGATTGCCACCTCCTCTGATGTTCTAAAACATTTTGTGTGTGTGTATAAATTTTAGTGTTCTAAATCCTTTGATCTCTCTATTGTATGTTCTCAAGCTTCCCTCCAGTCCTAGAGCAACTTGCTGTGAGTTAAGAGCTGGGAGAGGTGATTAGGAGATAATATATAAACAATTAGAAGACAAGATGTCCCTGATGTTGCTATTATGAAGAAAACACACACACGTTTTTTTGAGAGGTTGGAAGACCCCTGTCCAGCAGCAAAGCTTTCGTATATAGGCTGTGTGTGTGAATGTTTGCTACAATGAGACTCTGCCTCTAGCCTGCTAAGTGATTAGGATAGTATAATGGTGGAAGTTCACTCATGTTTATTTATGACTGAATGATTTTATTGAGGATGGCATAGAAACCCCTTACGGCCGCATGCACTTTCCTACTGCCCCGTTGCCACCAAATATGGGTTAAGGGCATTAGAAAAGAAATCCCACATGGACCCGGACGTGGTGGCTCACGCCAGTAATCCCAGCACTTTAGGAGGCCCAGGCGGGCGGATCACGAGGTCAAGAGATCGAGATCATCCTGGCTAACACAGTGAAACCTCGTCTCTACTAAAAATACAAAAAATTAGCCAGGCGTGGTGGCGGGCACCTGTAGTCCCACCTACTCAGAGGCTGAGCCAGGAGAATGGCGTGAACCCAGGAGGCAGAGCTTGCAGTGAGCCGAGATCGCGCCACTGCACTCCAGCCTCGGCGACAGTGCGAGACTCCGTCTCAAAAAATAGAATAAAATAAAATAAAATAAATAAAAGAAATCCCACATGCTATGTCTGTTTGGATTAACTTCACAAACAAAATACAGGGAATATAAAGAAATATGAATGAAGGAATTATAAACCAGGTATAAAGCTAAGAAACTTAATTTTTAACTGTGGCTCGGGTTATCTAAATGTGTACATACATATAATATGTATGATTATATATGTAAAATACATATATATATATATACACAAAAACACTGAGGATTTGAGGCGTCTTAGCCTCTGTGTTACCAATTCTTCTAATGTTCTAAAACATTTTTATTTGTTATTATACTTTTATATATTTAAACACACACATATATACGCTTATATATGTGCAGAAATAGAGTCCAGTTTCATTCATTCACAATGGTAATAATATGGTCAGGAGGGGGCATTTGGTAGATTTATAGGACAAAGGGACATTTATGTTCTGAATTTTTTTTGTTTCCTTTGGTTTACCATGTTTTCAATTCACAAGTTGCTGGAGCATTGCACAAATTGTTAGAATCTGATTTTATTAATAAAACTCAATCTAACTGCCGGAAATTTAGGTTGTTGTATGCTACTTACTAGGCTTCTTATGTGGAACCAGTGCTAAAAAAAAATTACATATACACACCATAGTCCATATTTTAATAGGTCTTCACTGAGACCTACTATGAGCCCTAGAGGCCAGCTCAGTCACAATTTTTGAGCTGAAACTCCTTTTAAAGACACTGTACTTGTTTTTACTAAAGGTTAATGATAAAAAATAAGCAATTTTCAAAGGTAAGTAAAAAATTCAAAAATAAGTTATTTCATTTCACAATATGTCCCTGTTGGCTTTTTCTCCTTTTCTATACAAACCTTTTGTGCAGATTTTGTAAAAGTCTTTTTATTCTTCTGAATATTACATTTTTTCCATCTACATATTGACTAGTATTGTCTTAGCATTTTCGAAGTGAAAGAATTTTAAAGAAATGTATAATAAACCTGATCAGTAAAAAAACCTTTTCGCAGATATCTAAAAGCTAATAATTTAATCATGTGATCTTATGTCACCCCAGTTTCTACATGTATAAACAAATACAGCAATATCTTTCAATTATTGTGTTTTAATATCATGAAAGATTCTCAGTCATACAGCTTAATACTTTAATATCTGATGATGCAAACTTAGCTTGTAAAGGATTTGTGCATCTTGCGACAAAGTTCAAATTACTAAATTACTTTGTGTATTTACAAATGACACATGATGGTACATTTACCTCTTTACTGATGTTAGTTGATACATTAGTCAGATCTCTAGATTGTGAGAAAATTCTGAGGAAATATTGCCTGGGGTAAATTTTAATTTATGCAGGAAAAAATTAAATGTATGCTATTTTGCATAAAAGTGCAAGTGTGAGTAAATTATGTATGGTGAGTTCTCATTGCTGAAAGCTTCTTGCAAATGAAGAATAGTTTTATTTGTGTCTTACTAATATACCAACGTTTGGTTAGTTACATTTACTCCTGTTTGCTACAGGTAAAATGGATGGAACATCAGACAGCTCATTACAGAGACAAGTAAGCTCCAGTTCCAAAGTTGGTTGACAGAACAAGTCATGGTAAGTATTGTAATTTTAGCACTACTGTACATCTGCAAGCTGTCTGTGGGTAAAATGCTTACTAAGCACTGCATTGGGGCTGTCAGAATGCTCATGGGTTGGTAATTAAATAAAGACAGTGCTATGGTTTTATGGAGCTAAGCCAATATTTGTGCACTCTAGAAATCTCTTCTAGAAAGCTTTTACTTTGGACTTTCAGTTTTGGAAGAAGTAGATTTTATTTTTATTGAGTAAACTTTCATTAAAAGCACACTTTCTAGGGCCTTCACTGAAAAAATTCATTTCTGTTTTTCTGTGATAAGTCAATGCCCAATTCACCTAGCAAAGAAGTCAATTGTCAGCAGTGCTGGCCTTTGCAGTGTTAGTTTTCCCTCTCTCAAGTTGTATTGTCAATTACTATTTTTAAAACACTCAACAAAAAGATTTGAAAGTAAATAGAAAGACCTAAAATAGAGCTGCTGGAAAGAAATATATTTATTTGCCAGGTGTGGTGGCTCATGTCTGTAATCCCAGCACTTTGGAAGGCTGAGGCAGGAGGATAGCTTGAGCCCAGGAGTTTGAGACCGACCTGGGCAACACAGGGAGACCTTGTTTCTATTAAAAAAAAAAAAAAAAAATTATCCAAGTGTGATGGTGTGAGCCTGTGGTCCCAGCAACTTGGGAAGCTTGAAGTGGGAGAACTGCTTGATCCCAAGAGGGACTGCAGTGAGCCGCAATTGTGCCACTGCACTCCAGCCTGGAAGACAGAACAAGACCCTGTCTCACACCCTCACAAAAATGGCATTTATTTAATTCTTACCACTTTTTACTTTCCTTCTGGAATTTAGTGCCCTAGTTTAAATATTAATTGCTTGTTTACTTCAGTAGGAAATGAATAATTTTTCCTTTATACTTGTTATAGATGTTCATTTTGATAGGCGTAGGGTCTGTCATATAAAAACATGCTATATAGCAACACTAGAGCCTGCAAACTATGACCCAGAAATCAAAGGCCAAATTCTGCCTGCACCTGTTTTTTTAAATGAAGTTTTATTGGAGTACAGCTCATTTATTCATAGTTGCTTTCCTGCCACAAAGGCAGAGGTTAATAGTTTGACAGATATTTGCAAAGTCTAAATTTTTTACCATCTGGCCCTTTACAGAAAAAATTTGTTGACCACTGGACTAGCACATGAAAACTTGTAAAGGAATACATTTTTTTATTTGTTTTTGTACTGTTTAATAACAAGAAAGAATACAAAAAGTATCATTTCAAATGAATTTTATTTTCTTTAACAGTGAGGAAAATTTGTTATTGCTTTACATTTTTAAAAAACTTTAATAATATCCTGTAGTAGGAGTTTGTGGTTGGATGCAAATCTGTGTACACTCTTAGGTGGATAGTTAGTAAGTTTGTGTATCTTTAAAGGGAAATATTTTCTAACACATGCCGTGAGATTGGCATAAAAAGGAAACGGAGAATAGAGTTCAGTGAGTCAGTGAAGTGGCTTCTAACCATGCAGCTATTATATGCCTGAAAACTGCATGCATTGAGGTTAGTCTGCAAGCCCTTACCAGCTTGTTATTGGCAAGGTTTCCAAACCTCTAACTGTATTCTGGCTGTGGATTCATTATCTATAGCAGACTATTCTCCATGACCGTCTCAAAGATAGTTCCTGGGCCAACTTATATTTTTTAATCTGTCACATTTACTTTCCAAAAAAAAAGTAAAAGAAACTTCTTAGAAAATTAAAAGTGTATATGTGCTGTTATTTTTAAATTTTTTTTTGGTGTCATTTAGTTGCGAAGTAGCTGTGTATGCACATTTATGGTTAAAAAAACTGGTAGGACTGTGAGGTAATATACTACTTTCCAAAGTATAGCTTTTCTATAAAGCATCTAGCAGAAGGATAATAGGTAATGATGCAATGGTTAACATTACCATTTTCAAAAATTGAAAAGGAATCATCACTTGGAGCCAGTTTGGCATTTTCCTATAAGACATCCTATTTAGAGCTCTGCATCTCTGCTATGCAGTTCTGTGAATTTGAATCCAACAGAGAAGATGTAGCTTTCATACAATTTTCTTCAGTTATAAGAACCATAATCGTTCCAATGGGATGCTGTAAGCCTGGGTCACTTAAATCATTTCTGAAGACAGCAGGTGCTCTTCAGGGACGTGCAAGATGAAGAAAGCACCTGTTGTTGATTGTGTCTCAGCATCACCCACATAGACTTAGTGCAGGTCGACGTGTTCAGGAATCAGTTATGGAGAAGGGTATGAAAATTTTGCACTAAGTAAATGAGCTGGAATCTAACAACGAAGAAAAATTTCCTGAAAAGTTAAGCAGTGTAGGTTCACAGAATATTTAGATACTCTCTCGAAGATAGTCCTAAGAATGTAACTGAATGGGACACAAGAATGAAGATATAAGTATTTACGTTGAAATCTACTTCTCTGAAATAATTACTCTCTTTTGAGTTAAACAAAACAAGGGGATTTTCTGATTCAATCCATTATAATGTTAACTTACGTCAAATCTTGGCAGGAAGTAATTCATTCTATCCATCCTATCTGTTGTAAGATGTTGCAAGATATAACATTCCCAGTCTTCTGTATTCCAATGATATGTGGAAGAATTGTGAGGATATAGAGCAGAGGTCAAAATTTGTGACATTGGGACAAATATACCCTTCTAATATTTTATTGACTACAAATGTATTTTCATAAACTGGAAATTTTATTCAAAAATTTAGATTCCCAAATTACATTGAAAATCTGAAATATTTTGATATTTGTTTTGTCTTTAAAATATTTTTTAAACATAAAAGTTGTACATACTGTTGGTAAAAAAAAAAAATTCAAATAGTACAGAAAACCATAAGGACATGTTCTTGATCCCAGTTTCATTTTCACATTTTATTAAGTATTCTTCCATAAATGTAGATGAACATACATGTGAAATATACAATTGGATCATGATAACCATATTTTTCTATGCATAGATATTTTTCATTCCTTATTTTAACAATTCCCTTCGATTTTATTAATTTATATTTCTTGAATTGCTTTATGCTTTTTTATTCCATTTTTATTGTCATTGCTTTAGTATTTTTAAATTAAATGATTTGATAAAACTTCCCTTTCTTCTCTCCTACTTCATTTTGTATTATACACATTTCAAATGCTGTCCCTATGATCTTTACAGTGTGTTCTTGCAGCGGTAGAGGGCATTGGGCTTCACAGCACCAAGGGCAGGTTGGGGCTTTCCAGCCACCTCTGCAACTACCATGCTACCTTCTTCTTGGATGATCTGTCATTTCTTTAAGGGGCCATCCAAAAGTTTTATTCTGGCATTTTTTCTGAAAACTCACAAGTAATAGTCATTTTTGGAGAAATAACGGTCCTTTTCTTGACAAAAGACTAAATACGTTTAGCTAGATTGACATCATTTGAGCCCTTCTGACCACTTAAGGAGTGAAAGTGGAGAGCTAAGTCTAGCTAGAATTCAGGTCTTCTAACTTCTAGTCTGAATTTATTTATTTATTTTTTAACTGGTGTATTGAGTTCAAGGGATTTAGAAGCTGATTAAGCAGAAAGATGTGACCATGAGGTGGCAGTAGCACACAGCAAGCATTACTTGGGTGGTGCTTTGGTGGTTTTGTATATGGGGGAGGTCCCTTATTGCAGGATGCCTTCCCAAAGGCAATAATTAGGGGGCCACCAAGCTAAAGGAGAGGCAGGCAAAAGGAACTCTTGGGAAGACGAGGTTTGGAGAAGGAGGCGTCAGTCTAGAAGATGTTGCTCAGCAGCATGATGGAGAGACTCTGAGTGGGAAAGCTTTTAAGGGCAGCAGAAGCTTGGGGTCTGTTACAGACCCAGGGTTCATCTTATCTGTGGTTAGCAGATATTAGGTGCAGTTTTGTGGGGTTGTGCAAAGCAGGCAGGCTCTAAATGGCCAAAAATCTACTTATCTGGACTACATTTGAAAGAAATGGATGTGTAAAAATGTGCATTTGTTGCCAGTGGGCTTTGGAGCTAGTGGTTCCACCCTGCTGTGAAGAAGTAAACACTGTAGGACCAAAGTGCACAGATCATCTTATAACAACTAGGCCTCACTGGTTTTGTTTGTGTATGTGTGTTTTGTCATTATAACTTAAGTCTAGAGAAAATATATACATAAATGCTTGTAGATACACATATGTACAAATATGCGTAGAAAATAGACACATATAATGAATAGCATATACGTACCATCTAGATTTGTTAGACTTATAATTTTGTCGTAAATGCTCTAAGTTTTTTAAAGGACTACATTACTAGAGTTGAATTCCTCTATACCCCTTCCTAGAACGATTCTCTTCCCTGCCTTCTTCAGAGGCCTTCCGATGTGTGCTTAGATTTGTATCCTAAATATGTATCATTTTAAAAGGATGTATAAAATTATTTTGGGATGATTTAAAACTTTATATAAATGATATCATACTGTACATAGCCTTCTGCACTCTGCTTACAATTTTTGAATTGATTGAAATGTATTCAGTTGATACCTGTAGATCACATTTATTTACTGTTGCTGCTAAATAATATTTTACTGTGTGAATATAAAATGATTTAAACAATTTCATATTAATGGCAATTTAATTTGTTTCCAGCTTTTCATTTTTGCAAATGATGCTGTAGAGAACATTTCTGAACACGTCTTCTTATGCAAATGCTTCTACTTGGCTATTTCATTGAGAGATTCTGGAAGCAAATCAGCAAATAATTCCCAAATAACCTATTGGCACAGGTCTAGAGCTATACCAAAATTAGATATAATTCCTATTCTTGATAAATTTATACTCTTAGTTTATAAGCTTTGTGTATACTTACAAATAAGAATTTTTCTACTGTTTGGTAGTGTTTATCTCACCTATCATTTTACTAAGCTTATGTGTATTTCTAAGACAGATATGTCATTAATGTTATTGCTTGATTATTTTCTCCAATACTTGGTTTTGGTAATCCCCCAAGATGCAAAGCAGATGTGACTATCTGAATTATAGTTTTGTCTTTAGGAGAACATTGTGTTAAAAAGCTTCCCTGAATTCTAGTGCTGTCACTTTCTCAGTTAATGATTTATTAAATACATCAGAGCAATTGGAAAAATGAGATTTTTAAAAAATGTTTTCCACTACAGCTCAAGTAATTTAAATCACTCTTCTAAGAGATGTATGTTGGGAGAAGTCATAAGTGGCAGGCACATGACATAGTAAGGATAATGATCAGTGTAAGCAGATAACTTCTAGTGGGAAATATATACATAGCTTTGGAATTGCATTCCAAATCACTTGTTTTTCCAGCATTTATTGTATGCAACAAACATAGAAAGTGGTTAGCTGAAACAGGTAGTTTGGAAATATTTTAACATTTTTATCTAAACAAATGACAGATTTTTTTAAATGAAAAATGCTAAGTATAATAAAAGTGTATATTTATGCTCTCAGCAGCCAAATGTGCTTTTTAATGGAATTTAAATAAATGGAATTTTTATGACAAAAAAAGCAACAGTAAAAGCAGTGATTATGTTTTTCATAGTTCATTTGCCTTCTTTGCCCTGCAGACCTTGTGTGGAGGAAAATGAGATCCCGAGTGAAGTCTACAATGTCATTGACTCTGAAGAAGGACTGAGACCCATTGGTGTTTAATGACCCTTACTGGCCTATGCAATGGAAACTGGTATGATCTTCAGAAATAGATGGTTCTTTGGCAATGTTAAGAAATATTATTTTTGTCATGTTCTAATGCAGTAGACAGGCACTTTTATGCACTGCCTGCTTTTATCTATTGGTTTTGCAGAGAGAGACTTAGCAAACTTTTGATGAAATATTACTGCCATCTTATTAATGAACACTAATCCTTTTAATTTGATTACATCCTTAGGGTTTGATTTAATCTATAAAAGACACCAGTAAAAACCACAAGATATTTAAATTTGGTGTCTGTAAACAGACTCATTACATAGAAATGTTGTTGCCATTCAGGCTTGAAGTTTTTGTTCTTGCATAACTTAGAATATATTCTATATTACATCAATACTGACAGAACTTGTCTTTATGGATTAAGTGGATGTTAGAACATTGCCCAACAGATTTTTTTCATAATGCTTATTTTGTTGGACTTTTTAGTATCACATTGCCCTCCCATTTATATAAGACTGTAATAATGAAAAAGTTTGAGAAAAGCACCCTTAATTTTGAATGCAAATAAGTTTAAAAAAATGATGTACATACCATGGAAAATTTTAAAAGAAAACATTTAAAATGTGAAGATAACTTGGTGATAATATTGGAGAGAAATTACAACCTTATTACATGCATACTTAGTTCTTCATAGGTCTGCAGATTGTATTGTGTTGTGGAGGGTCCAATGTTGCAAAATGAGGAAAAGGTTAGGTGCATTTTATCATTTTAAGGGCCATGATGAGATAAAACATGCAAAGCTGTTGTGCTGGCTCTTTTTATGTTGATCATTGGCAGTTACCAAGCTGACTATCTGACATGAGCTGAAAACCGATGTTGAAAAAATGTCCAGTTCCATTTTCTGTAGCTTCAACTCATCTTTAAAAAAATGAAGTGGTTTAGAACACGTGTCACGCGCTCCTGGGCCAGCCGGCCTCCCTTCCTCTCCTTGTATGTAATATCTTTTTTTCCCCTTTCTAGCAAGTACTTTCAAAAAAACTCTGTACATTTTAACATAAAAAAATAAATAATGTTGAGCCATTTTGGAAAAAAAAATACTTATTCGGCTAAATTTAACATTTCAAACAAATAAAAAATTCAAGCAGAAAATAATTGAGGACTGCTTCAATTTCCTGGAGGTGATATAATCAGTAACAAGTTAGTGAACTAGAGTTAATCAGAATTATGAAAGTCAAAGAGAAAAGGAGCGATATTAAGAACAAGGACTGAGGAAAGGTAACTAGATAAGGAAGAAGGGTATGAAATAAGAAAAAAAAAAACACCTTTCTTTTTTTCTTTACCTGAAGAAACAGCAAAAATTAAGATGAGTACTTGAAGATTACATATATGACACATTGTAATTTGTCACCTCAGAAGGAATACTTTCTTGTATTGACAATAAAATGTCAAGTCCCTCTATATTGAGGTCAAGAATTTCAGCAGACACAATAGGGAAAGGAGATGGAGGGCAAGTAATACAGGAAAGAAGAGAAGAATTGAGTAGCAAGCAGTCAATAAAGTGACAGGGATTAGAAATGGAGACAAGTCTTAGAGACCATTAAGCAGTAGATCCTCTTAAAAGCAGCATAGAAGAGACCATGAAAGGAAAAAGCACAAAGAAGAAGTTGTATGATGACCCTATATCATTTTCTAGGGCAAGAGTTGATAAACCTTTCCTGTAAAAGTTCAGATAGTATATATTCAGGGTTTGTGGGCCACATACTTGCCTGTGGCATATTCTTTTGCTTCTTTATTTCAGATTTTTTAAAATGTAAAAACCATTTTCTCACTTAGGGCCATGTGAAAACAGGTTATAGGCTGGATTGTACTCACTGGCCATAGTTTACTGACACCAGCAGGGAGTGGGAGCTATGGAGAAAGGAGTCAGGGAGGAAACAACCATTCAGTTGCAGGCCTTCAAGTGCTGTGCTGAGTTATACCCACATTACACTAGTACAATTCAGAGATGAAAGGTCTGGATTATTATTTCCAGGTAGCACCATTCTTGAGGCATGTCTACCATTATGAAAAAGATTCCTTTTAGTACCCAGGCAAGGCATGATACAGAATTGCAAAGAATGGGCTGCACTTTACAACTGGATGTTGTATCTAAAACATATTAATAACAGCAGACCTAAGCTGTGTTGCAGAATCCATCCTCTCACCAGAATACCAACTTTATTTCAATGAAAGACTGAGTGGTTCAGGGTGTTATGCTGCCTTAACAGGGAAATTTGAGGCCTTATTCTGATGAGCACCCCTTAAGCACTCTCCTTCAGTTACTAGTTTCTCTCTCTGCTCTTCACAGCCAACCTTCCTGAAATGGTCTTTCTTATCTTCATTTTTGTGCTCATCTACTCCTCAGCCAACACTTGCGGCAATCTGGTTTTGTGATGCCCTTCTGCGTATCTCTGCCATCCTGTCCACCCCCACACACTCTACTTAATCTCTCAATGCAACAGAGACTTTTCAGTTCTTGTGTTACTTGAATCATCAGTTATGAACTTGTAACTACTCAGATAAAACCTTTGATAATTAAAATCAGATTTCTAATATTCATTCATTCATTCATAATATTCCTTTGTTGACATTGCTAGTTTCAATTCTGGCTGTTTTTGTTCTAGACTACAAACTAAATACAACAAACCCCATAACAATGCAAATGGCCATGATTCCTCTCCCAAAGCTCTTTGATTGTGCCTCCCTAGCATTCCTTCCTGACTAATTCCATCTTGTATTCCAAAATTGACTCTGGCACTAAATCCTAAGAGGAGATTTTTTTTTTAACCTGCTACCAAAGTGAATTAGGCCACTTTTCCTCTGCACTCCCATGACACAGTTGTGCCCTCGCTGCCATTTGAATGAGTAAACACATGAATTAATCAATGGGTTAATGCTTAGCAATTTGTAGGAGCTCTCAACTTGAGAATAATATGCTTAAGGACAAGGATTATGCCTTACTCCTAGTCCCTCTTGCAACCCATGCCAAGAAACCTGGCATTTTAAAATACCATATTAGTATTTGTTTAATGAGAAAATTTTAGAATGCATGTATAAATGTGGCTACTCAATTTTTCTTCACTTTTCTATTCTAAAGTCCAAAAATCTGTTTAGTCCTTACTTGCTACAAACCTGTATTCTAATAAATATTGTTCTCACTTGGAAAATAAGCTCCCATCTCTTTACCAATAATTTTAAGGGCAAAAAATAAAAATAAAAGGATTATGTAATAAGAAGCGCCAGATAGAATAACTTGAGTAGGATGAGGCTTATTCTTTCACATCAGTAGAAGAGTTTGTCCACAGCCAGTATGAAGTCTCACAGATCAGGACCAGAGGCTCTTTCTGCCATCTCTTCCACATGGCTCACCACCTATTCTGCACACCACCTGGTGGGAGGAGGCAAAAAGAAAGGAGGTGTATAGATGCTCATTCCCTTGCAGACACAGCCAGAAAGTTGTACATATGTGCTCAGATTAAATGTGGAGGTTATCTTTCTAGAAGAAGGAAGAATAGCTATAAGGAGACAACAGTCTCTTCCAAACACTAATTTAAAACCAAAATATTTTAAGCAAAATGTAAAAAATTATCTGAGTTTTCTAATTAGTGTTTGAGATATAGTATAAACAAAAGAAAAATACTATTATAAAATAAAGGGATTTATGAAGCTGCAGAACAAATTTTGAGATTTCAGTCTTTTATGAACATAATTAAAACAATTGTTCAATAAAGTAGGAAACTCATCTTATTTGCCATTATTTGTCAAAATTTACCACAGTAAATGCTAGAGACTCAATGTCCTTAAGTTTGCACAGAGTATTATTTATACAGGCTAATTTCATCATTTCTGTAAAATATCAGAAATGAAGGCATCTAAAACTATAAAATTATTTTTCTATCTGATTCCACCATTATTATTGTTTTCAATGAAAAATAATTTTATTATTATAAAACTACCTGCAGATGGCCATGGTATTCTTTTGTTAAACACTTGCAGAATTCTGATAATGTAAGGTAATATTTATTACATTTTTGTCCTTGTATATTTTTCAGAGCATATTTCTTCAGAAATTCTAATAAGACTTTTAAATATCATTGTAGTTCTAAAGACATGTATACAAATTTAATGCGCTTCTGCCTAAAATTATGCTAAAAAGTAGATCTTTGAGAATAATCTGAAGAAAATTTTGACGTAATGTTATATTTTCTGAAGTACAATATTCTAATGACAAAGATTTTTAAGACCTTGTACTAGATTTTTGTGAACACAGCAAGGTATTACATCACGATGTCCAGAGTAAGTGGCCTAGGAGAAGAAGTAAAAGCTGGAAAAGCGATGACTTTTTATTAGATTAGGTAGGCAGAAATAATAGAACCAATTTTAACAGATGCTCAAAGCTCCAAAGATGTGAATGAGAAAAGTTACAGGAATATAGATTTTTAAGAAAGTGTATTTTCTGCTTTAATTTTTGATTCAGAAATTAATTTTGGCAAAAAGCAGTGTTGAATCTGCACATGCTTTATTTTACCTGTAAAACAATAGGGCCGAGTTGACACTGTAAATCTCGTAGAAGGTATCAGGACCCTTCCACTGTTGGAGATCATGTTTGTGAGCCAGGACTGTGTGGACTCTCACAGCAGAGACCACGGGGCCAGGGTAGGGACAATGGAGAGACAAATTCAGCCTGCAAGTTTAACAAAAAAAGAAAATGTTGAATTTTTTTAATTGTACTTTAATTTTTGGAGAAGTTTTAGGTTCATAGCTAAATTGAGTGTAAGGTGCAGAGATTTCCCACATACCCTTCTCAGAACACATGCATAGCTGCCACCGCCTCCGGCCCCTTATTAGCATCCTCTACCAGAGTGGTACTTTTGTTACAAATTATAAACTTACATTGATGTTTGATCATTTTAATATGGCCTTTTAAGTTAAAAATGTTAAAATTAAAATAAATGTTTCTATGACCTGGTATATTAGAAAAAATATAGGCTTTAGGGTTACAGGAGTGTAAATTCAAATCCTGGGTCTGTAACTCCCGACTGTGCCATCATTAACATTTTAATCTTTCTAAAAATCTATTAAGTAAGTATTATGAAAGTTACTTCACAGGATTGCTCTTAGAATTAAATGAGATTATGGAGACAAAGCACCTGTCACCCTGTGTTTGACCTGTGGTAAGCATTCAGTGCATAACTTGATAACTAGCCAGATTTTGTTCCTACCTATAATGTGTTAAGCTTTTATTACATGGAAAATAAACTATGCTGACTTCTCCTTTCTCAATAACACTAGATGACTAGAGCAGTACTAGTACAGATTATTAATAATTCTTTGTTATAATATAATGGGAATCATGTCTACGTCACTGGTCTCCAAAGAAGGGCTTACCCCACGATAGTTTATACAAACAGATGCATTGGTATGTGGGGAAAAACATGAGAACTTTCATTTTTTTTATCTTTTAAAATTTAAAATTTTTGAATCTATTGAAATTATAGTATATCTGTACATGTTTCATTTATAAATAAATAAATATACACACGTCGTGGGTGTATGAATAGACTTTTTTGAAGACTCATGAAAAAAATGTTTGAGGCAATAGGTATACTCAGTGAGCATTCATAAAGTAGATGTCACAGTGTTTTTATTGGGTGTCTGCTACATGAACAGGACTAGGTATTAAATCTTTAAAGGCGAATGAGATATGGATATGGATTTTTACTTTAAAAAGCTTAAAGTCTAAAAGCGATATTAGCACATACTAATAAAAAACTATATTACTAGCAGAAAGCCATTCTGTTAAGAACACACAATTAAACAAAATCATTTTTAGCTTGTGGGAGGTAATATTTGTACTAAGACTAAATGTGGAAACACTGCAAACAGAAGAATGACAATGAGAAAAATCTTTTTGTCCAGAGGAAAGTGTCTTGAAGTCCAAACTTCGTTCTATACCAAGAGATTTTTTTTTTTTTTCGAGACAGGGTCTTGTTCTGTCACCCAGGCTGGAGTGCAGTAGTGTGATCATGGCTCACTGCAGCCCCGACCTCTTGGGTCCAAGTAATCCTCCTGCCTTAGCTTTCTGTATGTCACCACATCCATCTTATTTCTTTAATTTATTTTTCAAAGAGATGGAATCTCACTATGTTGCTTAGGCTACCAATAGATTTTTAAAAGAATTTTAAGCAAAAAATTTGAGTTATGTTTGAATGCCGTTAGTTTATTATTTTGCCCATTGATTTATTAAACCCTTATTGACAAATAAGTACTATGGTCATGCCCAATGCTAAGTATGCAAAATACAAACATAAATTACATGCTGTTCATTTTCTCAAAAGACTCATAATCTAGTGCAATAGTCATGTAAACATACTCGCTTCATTTCATGAATGTACCAGAGAGTTATTTATTAAAAAAAAAAAAGAAAAGTGATGGTGACAATGCAGGGAATGCTTATTCTGCCCAGATGTGTTGTAAAGGCTTCACTGAATCAAGAGAGAAGTCAGAAAACGTAACAGTCCAAGATAGAAATTTAGTTATGCTGCAGCCTTTTTTTGTATGGCTCAAGGCTGGAGGAACAGTGATGGAGAAAATGCTAGACAGTTCAGTTGAGCCCAGGTCCATGGGACCATGTATCCTCAAAAATGGCATTTGTCCTTTGTCTTATAGTTCATGCAGATTAGAGGTTTTTGAGAGGGATGTGATGCAATCACTTTTGTTATGTAGAAAGATGATTTAGGTAGTAGGTTGAGGAAAGGAAAAAGGGGACAAAGATGGGAGGCAAAAGAGAACAGACACAACACAACTATAGTTCAGGAAGATGAAGAAATTGGGACCTAAGTAACTACAGTGAAGATAAAGACAAAAATATAATATTAAATCATATTTTAGAAGAAGAGTCTTAGCTAAATCTGGATACAGGTGTTTAGGGAGAAGGACATATTCAGAATGACTGAGTTGTTTGGTGACACGGAGGGTGATGGTGTCAGTCGGCTAGGGCTGTCTTAACAGGATACCAGAGTCAGAGTTGCTTAAAAAACAGAAATTTATTTCCTTCCAGTCTGGAGGCTGAATGTCCAAGATCAAGGTGCTGGTAGGGTTGGTTTCTTCTGAGCCTCTCCCTGGCTGCCTTCATACTGTGTCCTCACATGGCCACTCCCTTGTGTGCACACAGCTCTGGTATCTCTTCCTCTTCTTATAAGGACACCCATCATATTGGATTAGAGCTCCACCTTTATGACCTCATTTAATCTTAATTATCTCTTTTAAAGTAATTGAAGGGCTTTTAAGAGCCCTGTCTTCAAATACAGTCATACTGAGTATAAGGGCTTCAACATGCAAATTCTGGGGGAATATAGTTCCAAACAGTGATGCAGTATCTTAAAGATGAGGGAAAGTTTAGTGGTGTGGTAGAGTTGATTAATTATGTGTTTGACAGAGTAGCCAATATTTCTGTGAAATAACTGAAATTAAGAGGAAAGAAAGATACTTAAACATTTCATAATTAGAATGGGAAGTTTTATCATTATCCATGTTTTGAGGCATTGAGACCCATAGAATTGAAGATAACAGAGAGAAACTTAGAAATAAGGAAAATAATATTATAATGTGGGCATTGTGTTATAAACACAGATTTGTAATATAACAAATATAACATAAATTCACAATTCTGCTACAAATATATAACTACAGCATGCTGCCCACAATGTAACTCATTATCTTACATATTTTAAGTGCTTACCTCTTATATTCAAGCCTATGAATCTCAATACATAATAAATATGTAGCTATAACATTAATTAGAAGGTGTGTGTGTGTTTGTATATACATATATACACACACGCATATATATATATATATATATATATGCGTGTGTGTTTCTGTTTGTATTTATTTGTGTGTGTTTCTGTTTGTATTTATTTGTATATTTGGAGGTACATTAGTAAATGTATAGATGGTTATTAAATAAGATTGTCCAGACATATGTGTTTTGTAAAGGAGAGAAGGAACAACAGTATGTAAAAGCCAAGTAGACTATATTGATATGAAAACAGTGTGTAGGTTGAAATGTGAGAGAGGAAAAGATATGGACATGTGTCTGGAGGCTACTGCAGAAATTCTGTAATGAAAGCTGAATATAGGCACTACCATGGTTGATGGAAAAAGGGGAGAATAGGACAGACTTATTCATTTAATAAGTATTTACTGAGTGCCTAGTGGAGGCTAGGCTATGTGCTAGACCCTGGAGACTCAACCAAAAACAAGATGTCCCTACCCTCATAAAGCTGATATCCTAGTGAGAAATAATATAATTAAACCAACAGTTAATGATAAAAATAACTTCTACAACTATGTGGCTGACAGCAAAAAGAACAGAAGCTCTTAAACTAGTGTTGGGAGTATAGGAAAGGTTCCCCCCGCCCCCAGAGGAAATGGCATTTAATCTGAGATTCAAAATAAATATAACTTACCTTGACAAAGGAATTTACAAGATAGGAGGAGTGGATGGTTTAGTAAGGAAGGTACTGTACAAAGGACCAAAAGATTGCAAAGACTGTGAGGCATTGCAGAAGTAAAAGGCTCGGAATATTGCCAAAGTGGCTGCAAGGGGAAAACAAGTCTGAAAAGTTGAGACAGAAGGAATATACATAGAGAAATAAAAACTAAGAATATGCCATTGGAGAATCCAACATAAAATGTCATTGACTATGGGCAATCCTTCTGAGCAAACAACAAAATAACATTGCTGCATTAAAAAAAAAAGTAACAAAGATGCTGTTGTTCCTAATGAGAACAGTTCCAGAAGTTAGGGATAGAAGCTACTCTGCAGTGGACTGATAAATAAGTGGATATTGAGGGAGTAGAGGCATTGAATAGAGACATAATATAGAAGCCTAATTAATCCATTTATTGTTGACTTACTGAGAATATTATACATAGATTTCAGAGTTCAAGATACCTAGAAATTTGAGCACTGGTGATGCTATAGTACAAACAATGGAAAACAAAAAATAGTGTAATTATATCTTCGAGATGTTGAGTTGCAATTATGAACAGCCTGGAATTCTATTCCAGGGAAAAAGTATCTTTTAGGGATGAAAGTGACATGAATTTATTTTCAATCGAAGAAAAACTGAAAGCCTTTATCATCAGCAGATTTATACTGCAGAAGTACCAAAGATTCATGCTACAAGAAATACAGAAAGAAATTATTGCAGATGAAAAATTTTAAAGTTATGTGAAGCATAGGATGAGACTATAGTTTTTCAGAGAGGACTTACCTTTGCTTCTGTCAGGCAGCCAGAGAAACTTGCAATCTGGGATCACCTTAACCAAAGCTCAAGGATCAAGATGATTCAAAGTTGGGCATCAGTCCCTGAGAGAGCAAGCTACTTGTAATTCACCCTGACTCCTATCAAAAGAGCTGCTCATCTCCTTAGACTTTCAGCCAAATTTTCAGGAACCGCAGATGTCCCTAAGGAAAAAGTAGGCTCAATTGCCAAGCTTACTTGTCTAGGTTTCAGCTTCTCCCAGATCTTGGCCTTCAGAGCTCTCCAAAGCATTCAAGTATTTGAATATTTATCCAGCTTTTTTAGTGTCTTTAGCAGGAGTGTTAGTAGGAATTATTTAATCTACCATTACCAGAAATAGAAGTCTGAAGTTTGTGCTATGTAAATAACCAAGTAACCAAACTTCAAAATGTAAATTGCTTTAACACAGTCACATAAAACAAGTAGGACCATCACACTGACGTTGTCCTTGGATATGTGCTTTTGCCAGAAGTACACCAATATATAGTCTGAATGGGGAGCCATTTATTTCAAGAGTGAAGCAAAATCCTGCCTTGCCTAGTGGTCAGAATTTCCTTCTATTGGATTCTCAACTTCTATGTAAGCTATTGTCTTGCAAAGACAACAGAAAAAGAACACATACTGAAGAGAGTCCACATGCATACATTGTAACATCAACATTTTTATCAGTTCCATATGGTAAGCTGCCACCAAGAAGGGAAACATTTGTATTGATTTTTTTTCTGATTAAAAAAGTAAATATTTAGACAATAGAGAAAAATATAAAGAGTAAAAATATTCCCTATGATCTTACCACTTGTATATAATTACGATGAACATTTTGTTACATATTGTTCCATTCCTGAATTATATGTTACATCTATACTATACATTATATTTAGTAAACATGTTTAAAGTTTTCAAATAAAAATGTAACCATGCTGCAGATACTCTTTCCTACCTGTTCTTTTTTTTTCTTAATACCTTGGTGATTTTTCTATCTCAGTTAATTTGTATTAACTCATTTCTTTTAATAATTGTTTAGTATTCTGGCCGGGCGCGGTGGCTCACGCTTGTAATCCCAGCACTTTGGGAGGCCGAGGCGGGCGGATCACGAGGTCAGGAGATCGAGACCACGGTGAAACCCCGTCTCTACTAAAAATACAAAAAATTTGCCGGGCGTGGTGGCGGGCGCCTGTAGTCCCAGCTACTCGGAGAGGCTGAGGCAGGAGAATGGCATGAACCCGGGAGGCGGAGCTTGCAGTGAGCCGAGATCGCGCCATTGCACTCCAGCCTGAGTGACAGAGCGAGACTCCGTCTCAAAAAAAAAAAAAAATAAATAATAATAATAATAATGGTTTAGTATTCTATATTTGAAAAATTATTTATTGATGGTATTCAAGTAGCTTCTATGTCCTTTGATTTTCTCTCAACACGTGTTCCTCAACATATTCTCTTCTCCAATTCCTGCTGGTGGAACTTGGGGATGTCAAAACAGTGCAAAGGTGCAGTCTCCAGTAGGAATGGACAAAGGAGGGAAATTGTGAAAATTCACGTGTGAGAGAAAGTCACAGTTCTACCTAGGTTTTATTTATTTTTTCTTTCCTTTTGGATTTATTGAAGTGATCTACAGTTAGCTGGGGTATTGTAAATCCCACATTCCCTCTTTACTCACCCAGCTTCTCTTATTGAAGAACACCAAGGTAAAATACAAGCTTCATACAGACTGTGCATCACATGAAGTAAAAGATAAACAATGGGCCGCCCTTCTGGGAGACAGCCTCCTCTAGGAACTGTCTTTGCTTTATGTCCTACTGTGTAGACCTTGGGGATTTTCTGAGTTCTGTTGGGGAAACCTAACTACTCAGTTTGTAAGTTCTTCTCCTTTGCTAATGTTGAATAACAGGCCAGTCAACCACAATCAGTTTTTCTTTTAATCTAAGTCATTCTCTTTCACAACTTCCAGAAAAGAAAAATTAATGTTTCTTGACCATTGATAGCTTCTGTATTTTAGCAATGCCAAGTATCTTTTAAAAGTTGTTTTTTTATTTTTTCATTTTTAAATTTGCTTTTTTATTTTTTCATCACATCAGTGATATTTTATAGGGAATGTGTAGACTCAATCATTATTGAAATGGAATGTTGACCCTTTAAGGTTTAATGGGGAGAAAGAAGGTGAAAATATTTAATGTCCTTGTTAAACATGGGCTGGCATCATGGGATGTTGCTGATGGAGGTGTTTCACATTTTAATCATGCCAAAGAAACACCAAACTCCTGGGCTGGTGTAAGGACTGGAACACTAGACAGAGATGTAAATGTGTATAAAGAAAAGGTAATAATAATAATAAAAAAGAAAAGGTAATAATATTTTGGGAACATGCTCTCTCGACTTTGCTTGGTGTAGAACAGACTCAGTAATTGAATTACCCTGTGGATAGAATTGTGATGTTGTAATAAGGTCTTTTGCTCTTTTAGATACTAATGATTTATTGATGTTTTCAAAAGAAGGTTTTTTTAACTGTCTTCTTGGATGAAACAAATGTTATAATCAATTTTTTTAAGAACTTGACTTTCTGATTTTGTTACCTTAAAAGTTCTTTCTCTGTGTTTGGATAGAATTTCAGTTGCTGCTGGCTGGCAGCCATTCTTGAAGGAGAGAAGAGAGTTGTGTTGGCAGCTGAATGAATTTGTCCTACATGTCCTCTCCAGCAGAATGTCATGTGGGGTCAACTTCTAGTCCCAAGTTTGATATCATCTGATGAATTCCTCTGTACAGATATTCTGATTCTTCCATGTGATTGTATGGAGCTGCTTCATAGATCTTTGGTTTTGTGGACATTTTTGTATCTACCATTTTTCTATGCCCAAACAGATTCTGGATTAATCTGTTTTTAAAAAACTATCTGGGATCACCAATTAAATGATTTTCCTGATGCTAGAGTCAGTGATTTTTCGAGCTCAGTAGGAGCTGTGGTGTCTTGCCTAGGTCCCCCTTCCTGGGTTGTTGCACTTGTCCCTCAGCTGCTGGCAATGCTATTTGCAAATGTATCAGAGTTCCCATCCACCCACCTCCTAACTCCTCATCTCTCCACCCACTGCGCCCTAAAAATTGCCCTTAGCTATTAGAAGCAAACTAGCCAAGGAGGCTGTGACACTTCTTTCCTCCTTTAGGAATGGTATGTAAACAATGCCTGGAATATACAGGGCTATAGAATTCTAGCTTTCTTGCCACAAAAGGGAACAGCACTCCAGTGGGATTTATATTTCAGACTCCCTACAATACAAATGGATCAGCCCAAGAGTACACTTTACCTGAGACCACATTCTTGATCACCTCTTTCTTCTTCCCTATCCTGCTTTATGCTCACTCTTAGAGGCACTCCTGAAAACATCTTCCTCAATAAAGCTCTAAAAACCCTGGATCAGGCTTTGTTTCTAGGGAAACTGGCTTAAAATTCTACCAAAAGTGATCTTAGAAAGTAGACCTCAAGAATGGCATCCTGAAGTTAGAAACTTGAGAGCTGGCTTATACCAATGACCTATCACTGGTGGTAGCTTCTGACATGCAGCCACGGTGCAATTGCTAAGGTTATCACTGAGGTCAACTTGGATGGGTTATAGGCAGAAGAAGATGCACTGGTTTGTGCCAAATCTCTGGTATTGGAGAGGTACAAGAGAAATATAAATTTTAAGGTCTATGGAATTCAGAGGCTATTTCTGAATGCCTATGGTGTTTCAAAGAGATGAAATAACAGGCTCAGGGCAATCAATCACCAATTTAAAGCCAAGTATGAGAGTCAGAGGGCCTCTTTGGCAGCTTGTAAAGAGACCTTCAGTTCCTAAAGCTGGAGGGCAGATGAACTGAAGAACAGGCATAGGACTTAATTATAAAAGTCACAGAACTAAAGAGAAAGCATAATTCCCAACCATGGGAAGTCTTATATGCCAAACTCAGAGTCCTGAAAAGTAAAGAAAAGGGCACTGAAACTTGGGATAGGGTTATCTGGGTATATATAGAGTAAATCTTCACTTAATGTTTTTGATATTTTTTTGGAAATGGTGATTTTGAATACAACAATGCATAATGAAACAAATTTTACCATAGTCTAATTTATATAAACAAGAGTTAAGTTCCTATGGAATATTTCTGGTCAAAAAAAATCACCAAACTTCTAAATAAAGACCCCAAACACTCCTAATATTAAACACTGACATAAGTGTGAGCAGTACATACACGTAAGAAAGATTAGTAAAAACACATAAGATAATTCTTTACCTATTTTTTTTGGTGAATCAGTGAGTGATGGTGATCATGGTGGAGATGGGTTAAATGAAGGAATAAATGTTTGCAAGGCAAAAATTGCAAAGAGCACCTCTTGCCAGCACACAGTTCAAATGCAAATAAATATTGTGGGCTCAATGGGCACTTTCTCCCTGCGTCATTTATTGTTGTGCATTTATGTGATTATCATAGACTGGAAGAATTTTTATTTGATAGTAATTTGTGTTCCATTCATTCATTTATTTTCCAACCCACTTGTTCCAGTTCAGGATCAAGGGTGTTAGGAGCCTATGATGGCAGTTGAGGGCAGAGGTAAGAATGAGCCCTCGACACGGCTCCATCCCATCATTGCAGGGCATACTCACACATACACCCACGCACACTCAGACTGGGACAATGTGGACATTCCACTTCAACTCATGTGTACATCTTTGGGATGTTGGAGGAAATTGGAGTATCTAGAGGAAATCCATGCAGACATGGAGATAATGTACAAACTACACAAACAGTGGCTCTGGCCAGAATTCCAGAATGGATTGCTTTTCTTATCAATGTTACAATACAATGACATCGAATGAAACAATGTTATTTGAGGATCTGCTGTACATGTAATCCTTGGACTCTCAGATTCCCCTGGAACTTTTGGGTTTGTACAGTGGTCCCCCTTGTTGAAAGATAATGCCTCTGCCACCTCTTGGTTGAAGACTGTGAGAAAACTCGCATGAGGCAGGCAGATGCTTTACAGGATGATACTAAGTACTTCTGGATCCGCCTCCTTCTCCCTTCTTGGTCACATAAACAGCAACTAGGATCACTATCTTAGCCTAACACAGTTGACAAAATGTGGAGCTTCCTAAAGGAGGGGATGGATTATACGCTCAGAGTTGCAAGACTAGCTAACAATTACAGCAGTAACTAAGAAAGCATTTTTGAGAGTGGATTCTAAAGGTGTTGGATTAGGATTGTGGGGTAGAATATAAAGTTAAATAAGGGAGAGCATATTAATATGGGGGGACCCTCCTGTGATACAAACCTTAACAACCAAAAGTAGTTCTAAGACACTCCTTGGAAGTATCTTGGAAGCTTGAAAAGCAATGGCTTACATTTAATATAGTAGAGATGCTAGATTACTGTGACAGACTGGTGGAAATGACCAAAGGCTCAGCAAAGTGGGCATTCTAGAAAGGATTTATTGTATATATCTTGAAGACCTGCTTGCTGATTTCCTTTCTTAGAAGAGTCTAGTGTATAATACATTTATGAAGGAGATATCATCATTATTTAGAAGCTCATATTGGCTATACTTTGTAGGCTGGAACTAGATAGAAGAAAACACTGTACAGAATTGGATACCATTGCTCTCATATATTTCAGGGATTGCCTCGGCTACAGAGAGCTGCCTCTCTCATGGTCACTCCCTTTACGAATCAATGCAGATATAAATGCCTGGTTACTTTGGTCGAATGCAAGCTAATTCTGCAGGGCCTTTTTAGCTATCTACAGAGATATTTATCTGGAAATCCCCATGGAGTTGGTCAAGACTGAATTAGAGCTTGAATTATTCTCCCCAATCCTTCTTCCTTCTTCTCCCTTCTACAAGTGTTGCTCTCAAGAAGACTCCTTAATAAACACTCTGTGTTCTAAATTCCATAACCGAGCCAACTCTTAGGGGAATCTAACCTGTGACAGGCCTCAAGGAGATTTCCTGTGATCAGGTGACAGAGGGGAATAAAACTTGAGCTTGGTTCACAGATACAGTGGCTTGCTACCATGGTATGATCCTAAGATACATAGCTGATGCCTTACACTTCCATTCAGGTGTAGCTTTGAAACAAAATAATGAAGGAAGGAAACTAACCAATAGGAAGAGCTTTAAATTATTAACTTGCGTAAAGAAAGAAATGGTTTGAGACAACAACATTTATGGATTTATTGATAGTAACAAATAATCTAGCTTTTAGTCAAGGGATCTGGAAGGAGCAATATTGTGAGATCAGGGTCCAAGAGGTTTAAGAGGAGACATGTAGGTGGATCTACGGATGTGGAAAGGAAGAATGAAGCTCTTCTCATTGCATGCTGGAGCAGATTCATTGTAGAAGAGGTGCTAAATAACCAAATAAACAGGATGACTTGGCTGATTGTTTTTAGCTCCTGCCCTTGACTATGACAATAATGGCACCATGGGTGTATGAATGGAGAAGCCACGGGACAGATATGGACTCCATGTATATGCCTAAGAATATGGGCTCCATCTTACCAAGGCCTATGTAACCAGTCACCGCTGCTGAATGCCCAACTTGTCAGCAACAGAAACTAATGCTAAGTGTCCTGCATGTGAGTATTCCCCAAAGAGCTCAATCAGCCACTTGGTGCAAGTTTGATTTTGTAGGACCCTTTCCATTTTGAAAAGGGCAGAATTTATCCTTACCAGGATTAACACATATGGGTTCACTTTTCTTTCCTATAGGACTTTGACAAATATAATTTTTCATGGACTTGTGGAGTGTTTGATTTGCTGATATGATATTCTGCATAATAACATCTCAGACCAGTACAATCTTTTTTTGGCAAAGGAGATAGAGAAGTGAGCACATGACTCTGTGGACTGCCTTAGTCCATTTTGTGTTGCTATAACATAATACCTAAGGCTGGATAGTTTATAAAGAAAAGATGTTTATTTGGCTCACAGTCCAATAGGCTGCACACGAAACATGGCTTTTGTGCTGCATCAAAACATGTTGCAGTAGGTCAAAGAAGAATATGCACATGTGAAGAAGGACCAAACATTGATAAATGTTACTGCCTCAAACCATTTTCCTCTTTACACAAGTTAATAACTAGGAGATCTTCTCAAAGCTCTCCTATTGGTTGATATCCTTCCTTCACTGTTGTTCTTAAGGCCACACCTGAGTGGAAGTGTAATGCATCAGCTATTCATATTAGAGTTGCACCACCATGCCAAGCTTTATAATTATCTTTAAAATAGCCCACTCTGATGGGAACTAATCCAGTCCCATGAGAACTAATTCCATCTTGCTAGAATGTGAACTTGCTCACTACCATGAGAACAACACCAGCCCTTTCATGAGGGACATACCTTCATGACCCAAACACCCCAGCTAGTCCCAACCCCAGCATATTGGGGGTGCAATTTTAACATGAGTTTTGGTGGGGACAAACAAACTGCATGCAAACCACAGCAGGGCCTACTGGTCTCATCAACTACGGCATCTAGTGCTATCCTTGCAGAATGCTTGAGTGGCCTTTAAAAGATGCAGATTAGGCACCAGTTTGCACATGACACCTTGAAAAGATGGGGCATTATTCTTAGAATGTAGTATACATCTTACACCAATATCAATTGTATGGTGCTATGTTAGCAAAAGGTATGATCCATAGTGTTATGGACTGAATTGTGTGTTCCCCCCCTTTTATATCTTGAAGCTCTAACCCCTAATGTGACTATATTTTGATATATGGCTTTTACTTAGGTAAGTAGGGTTACATAAGGCGATAATCCAATATGAATAGTGTCATTATAAGGAAAGGAAGGGATACCAAGGATGCATATACTCAAAGGAGAGGCCATGTGAGTATATGGAGAGAAAACAGCCATCTGCAAATCAAAGAAAGAGATCTCAGGAGAAACCAATCCTGCCAGCATCTTGATCTTGGACTTTTCTTCTTCAGAACTGTGAGAAAATAAATAAATTTCTGTTAGTTAAGCCAGCTAGTCTGTGGTATTTTGTTATGGCAGCCCCAGCAAACTAATAATATATGCGGTTTGGGAACAAAGTGGTGAAAGTGGGAGTGGCTCCATTCACCATCACTTTCCAGTAATCACTTGGAGAATTTGTGCTTCCTGATCCTGAAACCTTAAGCCCTGTGAGTCTAGACATCTGTGTTTTTAGAGTGGCTTCCTTCCAGCTGTGGATTAAGCTGTACACTAAAATTCCTACTACTGTACTTGTAATATAAAGGTACACATGCCACTTGGTAGCTTTAGGCAGTGTGTGCCAGAAGACCATCAAATACAATTTAGGAATAATAGACCCTTTCCTTGTTTGGGAGTTAGGAAAGCTAGGGAGGAAGGAAGAACTTGTTTGACGCTCAGCTGATCCACTGGGCAGGGTAGGGAACTGTCTCTGGATCTTCCTATGCTCATTTGTACCTGTGAATGGTACAGCAACCATGACCTTCCTAGTAAGGGCATCAGAATAGGAGCTCAATCCTCAGGAATAAGACTATGTGTTACACCATGAGGTAGGCTACCTCAGCTAGTGGACTTGCTAGAGAGAGAGAGAGAGGAACATATGTTGGGTGATGGAAGGAGATGATGGGTATCAGTTTTTGCCACAGAACCAATGCAGAAACTAGTAAGTTTCCTCAAGGATTGTAACTACAGTAGCCTGGAGAATCTGTGTTTGGATACAGTAAACTTGATGTAAGAAACAAGTGCATTTGAGTGGATGCTTTAGATGTTCTGCCCAGATCCCCTTTACTAGGCCCCTTTTATTGTCCCCTAGCTGTGGGGAGTGGGGCTACCCGCAGCTCACCGCTGTCCCCTTCTCTGGAGATTTGCCCTCAGCTGAGGGAGCTGCCTCACCTAGGAGGTTTTACAGCTCCCACCATCCAGGGGTGGCATTGTTAAGACTGAATAATAAGGGGTACAATTGGCTGGCCCTTCAGCCTCAAGGAGAGGCATTTGTGTGGCACAGTTTATGCTTCAGACACCCCCTTCCATCCACGTTGAGGGGCAGGCCAATGCTAGATTTGGCCTGAGGTCACATCTTTGCTCAGTTGTTCCTGTTTTTCTCCCTCCTTCAGAAGCTTTTCTTGAAGATCACGTTCTCAGTACATCATGTACATTTAATCTATTTTCCCAGGCCCTGCTCCTAGGGAACTGGACCTAAGACAATTAGTCATAAGATAAAGTCAAGAGGACATATCAATAAGCTCTACCTGATAGATCCGCTTCTCTGAGCCCAGCACGCTGCCATCAGTGTGTGGGTGTGCAATGACATGAGGAGCAGCCTCTGCTCCCATCAAGCTCATCATGTAGCTCAGAAGTGAAAACATAAGAGTGTGTACAATGTAACTTGCATCATAGTGCTAGCTCTAGATATCAAATTGACAAGTGGTAAAATTTGAGGTCAGCAAAGAGGAGTGTTTTCCTCAGAGATCTCCATAATTGAAAGTAAGTATCGAAATGCTTGTTATTTAAAGGAATGTTGACTACCATAATTTGAGAATTTGTGTAAGGTTGACAATATGTATTAAAGTGATGAAGTTTGTGAAATTTTGTTAATTTACTGCATTCATGAGAATTTAAATCAAGTATATATATTTCCCAAATTTAGGTTTTGAATCAATGCTCGCATGCTGTGAGGTGTTTATTCTAAACTGAGCTAAAGCTAGAAGCATAGTGCCCAGGTGCCACTGTACACCCAGAGGACAGAGCACGTTTCTTTTCCCTGGGAACTGTCAGATAGCAACCATAGGTGGCAATGCAACCTCAGCAGTAGCATTCTCTGCTCCCTGTCTGCAACAGCTGAAAGTGTCCTTTTAAGGCGTTGCTGTTTTATTATTCTTGTATAAAACAGTCTGAATCTTTACAGTTTTCCCAATGTCTTAAAGTGCATAATTACTTTAATTTAGGTTTTGGGGCAAGCCATATGTGGAAATGTGAAATAGTTGAACCTACAGAAAAATATTTTATAAAGATACACAAAGTAAATGGGGATGGAAAGGGTTTGAGTTTACCATTGACACAAAATAGTACAGAAGTTTGTGGCTAGTCCACTAAGAATCTAACCTGTTTTACTGATTTTTATTTTTCTATTTCCTGTTTCCTAAAAAGATAAGATGACCGTGGAAGTGCAAATTGATTCTTATTTAAATTTGGTCACATTTCTTAATTAATCTGGTGTTTGATATGTGAATAAAGAGATAATTGTTAAATAAAATAGTTCTCACAAATCATTTTAAGGAGCATAAGCATTTCATATATTTCTGTTCTGTTATTTTAAGGCAACAGAGTCAGTGTACCAATATATGCGTATGGATGCAAATAGATGAGTATGATTTTCCTGCCCATCATTATAAAAGTACCTTTCCTAGTTGAACTGTTAATGAAATGATGCGAAAATCTGAGGTGAACATTTAGCAGTCTATTTTCATTTTATTTCATCAGAAAGAATCTATTTTACAATTACTATTTACTTGCAATAACCTGCAGCAAAAAATGATTTAATGTTCAATATGTGCATTAAAATGCACTTGCTTTTTTAATATGTAAAAGCTGATGGAAATTTCATTTAAGCACAATTCCTGTATCACAGATTTTAAGCAAAATGAAAGGAAGTTAGGGTACCATTTTAACATGGCTATAAAAATAATTTCTTTCAGTGGCTGGAGGGAAGGAAGGATTGGTCAAAGTAATTTTTATCTTCGATGGGATTCCCCAGTAGCCTGCTTTCTTATTTGGCTTAATGCATGCCACAATAATCATGCTATTTCTTGTGAGCATTTTTCTAGCTCACAGTAATAATTGCATGGTGTTTATATTCTAAAGTGCCTTGTCTCACTAAGCTCTGAAGTCCTTTTTGAGTATTAATTTTCACAAGATTTCTGTGTAGCACACAAGCATGTGTATTATTATCTTGTTATTCCTCTTTTAACAACAAGGATAGTGAGGCACAGATGCAGAAAATGATACACAAGTCAGAGTCAGGATGCCAGAAACAGATTAAGAATCCTAACTTCCTGTTCAAAAGCAAGGCCATGCTTTCGAGGAATTATTAAGGAACTTCATTGAATTCTGGCAATTAGTAGTTATCTTTTAACTCCAGTTTTTACTCCTAGAATATTAACGTTAATAGGAAAAATCTAATAACTTGTTGTTAGTTAATTCTGTTGCATCGTGGGTAATACAGAGATTGTAAACAAGCAAGTTGTACATAACTGTAAAATAGGAATGTTATTGATAATAATTTGAAGTGTAAATGTTTAATGGCATGGATGAAAAATTCATAATAATTAAAACAAACAACCACAAACTTTTAAGTAATAGCCAACCTGGAGGCTGCTTGGAACAACAACAACAACAAAAGAATTAGGTGTGTAATTTGAGTACAGAATCAAACCTGTTTAAATGTGTTGACCAGAATTCAAAGATGTGAACATCTGAAGATAGGCCTAGAACACAACATGCATGCAATATATATTATTTTGTAATTACATGAATAATACATTTTAAGAATTTCTACACAAATTATTTTAATATCTTTGAGGTATGATTATAACACTGCAATTATATATTTTTAAGAATTGTATCTTTTAGAACTGATTATCTAAAAGATAGTATCTATTCTGCTTACAAATGAAATAATTTTGATGTTGGAGATTTGCTTCAGAGTAATCTGGGGAATGTGGGGGGCTTTATAAAACAAGATTGGCCATTATCTGATAATTGCTAAAACTGTATAGTTGATATTTGGGGTTACATATATTCTTTACTTCTGTTTATATTTAAAATTTTCTATAATAAAAATTTTAAAATATAAAAAATTATAGCCATGTATATTAGATAAGACATTATTACAAATTTGTTATAAGGAAATACATCTCATCTTGCTGGAACTATAATCTATCAAGAACATAGTCAAGAAATAAAATATACCCTACAAAAGTGAAGAGGGCTATCAGAAGTCAATATAAGCTTCATAAGATAATATCCTGTCACATATTATTATTTGAGCCATTCTAAGAAAAGATACTACTTAACTACATATGCTTAAGATAATTAATAGCTTGAGCATTCACAGACTTAGGGTCAAATACTTGTGCTAGAATTTACTCATTTGGTAATTTATTTCAATTCAGTAAATCTCCATCTCCTCAGATATAAAATAAGTACGATAATATCTACCTTACAGCGTTTTAATGAAGTTTGCATATGATTAAAGTTTTGCCTGGTACTTGGTGTTATATAAATGGTAGCTAATAATTTTCAGCTTAATTATATAGATTTTAGATCCACAATATTAAAGCCAGAGACAGCTACATGATTTTCAATGAAGAATGACACCCCTGCTCTACACCTAGGAAAATATGGTCAGGAAAAATCTACAAGAGGAAGTAATTCATAAAATCGAGAAATCTGAGTCTTCTTTAACTTAAGGACCCAAAGCCCTGCATTCCTTGTTAAAGCTTATGTATGCCTTTGTATTAATATTACAAAACAGGACAATGAGTTACAAAATGATCTTTGAGAATTATTAAGAGTCAGAGTAGTAAATGCTAGCTGTTGGAACACACAAACCTAAAATCTCAGAGTCTTAACATGACAAAATATTGTTTCCCACTCATGACAATGTGGGTCAGGAGGTTCTCCTGGAAGCTCTTCATCCATGCTACTTTCTTTTGGTATGTCACACCACGGAGTATTCTTGGAACTCTGTGACAGACCCTCTTCATTTGTTTACTTAATGGGTGAAGGAAGAGAAGTTCCATGGAGGACTGCATGAGATATTTTAGAAGTCATGCCTGGAAGCAAACCCATCATTTCTGGCAACACTTCATCATCCATGTCCCCAGCTAGCTACAAGGGACCTGAGAGATGTAGTTATTCTGTGTGTCCATGATGTGGGGGCCATAAACCATTGTCTGCTATAATCAATAAAGAAAGAAGTGTCTCCTCAGTTCTAGGAAGTTTTATGCAAAAAAAACTAGATTGAGTTGTATATCCATATGTAACTCTGCTAGACTGTAAGCTGAGGCTGGGGGCACATCTTGATCATTTCTAACTTACAACTAGTGTTCAGTAAATAGTTTCTGGTAACTAGTAGGTTTGTTATGTAAGTTAATCCAGAAAGCCTAGTTTCTTAAAGATTCTATATAATTTTGTATTTATGGTATTGCAGTTTGGAAATAAGCCTGTCACATATTGAAGAGAAATAAAGTTGTAACAAACAATTCAGTGTGGTCTTAAATAGCTTTACACATTAACTGAATGATAAAATTTATAGTTACTATATTTGAAATATTAAAAACTTTCTGGACACTTT
This sequence comes from Symphalangus syndactylus, assembly GCF_028878055.3. Classification (NCBI taxonomy): domain Eukaryota; kingdom Metazoa; phylum Chordata; class Mammalia; order Primates; family Hylobatidae; genus Symphalangus; species Symphalangus syndactylus. The sequence continues at coordinate 75,596,105 of NC_072424.2, forward strand.
ACTGGATCACCTAAAATTTGGGCTAGAATGTATTTTCATAAAGATAATATAAATAAACTTGGATATATATAAAAATATATAAAATTTGGATTATATAAAATTCTAAAAAGGAAAGCGCATTTACATAAAACATTTTTGTTTATTTCCTACCTCCACAAATTATTACAGAGGGATTTCATTTTCCTAAGTATTCCTTTCCCTTCTAAATCTGGAGTTGTAGAATTGAAAGAGAGAAAATCTCACTCTCCTTATTTTCTTTTCACCATCAAGAGAGAAATGAGGAGAATTTGATTCATTTACAGTAAATAAATCTTTTAAAATTTATTGGCACATGGAAGGCAGCAGAACAGATGAGTATTGCAGGAAGTGCAGAAGTATTGCAGGTAGCAGAATCACCCATAAACAATGACAGACCCTTGGCAGCAGCTTATTGTTTACAAGTGAGACTTTGGACAATAAATACCATAAAAATAATGTACTGTTCATGCCAAAGTCATTTACAAGTCTTATGTTTGGAGATGGGTCAGACTGCTGATGAGAGCTATAGACAATGGCATAATTTTGGAAAAAGACGTGAGAGTGAAAGAGATGAGAAATGTTTTTGTAAGTAACAGCGACAACAATAAAACAGTAATAAAACCATTTAAATGTAAGAATTACATTGGAAGGTACTGAGGATGTTTTAGATTTTTTTGCCAACTCTATCATTGATTCTGGTGATTCTTACTTCAGATCAATACTCTTATCATCTTTCTGTAACACATAATTTTTAAAAAAGAAAACCAATGAACAAAGCACCAATAAAAATTATTGCTGAAAATAAATGGTTATTTTCACGTATTTGAGATGTAATAGCACCTGAACCTCAGTGAAATTTGGAAACTCATAGAAGAATATTGAGAAAGTAAATAAAAATGTATAAAGATGTGGCTAAACATAGGTGATTTTTTAGAAGGCTTTAGATTCAGAACAATTTTCTTAAAAATTCAAAATCATACTTGTCAGCATCCTGGAGTAAAAGATCTGAGAAAGTTGCTGCCAAAAGATTTTTGCTCGTCTGAAAACAAACAAAAAATGAAACATTAGACTTAGTACTAGAGATCGTGTTGGATATGAGAGATTATTTCTGTATTGTCAGTAGAAATGGAAACAAGTCAAAATTCTACAGTTTATGAAATACAATATATTGTTGACTTTGCTTTGTTACAATTGAAATTATCGGTTGGGCTTAATGGTGATTTGCTTCTTTAAAGTAACTAAATTGATCACCAGAAGTGATCTGTTTTTAGGCTCTTTTCATGTCCTTCACCACCTAGAACATATCTGTGTGTAATTAACTTTAAAATGCATGCTTTTTATATCCTCTTCCACAGTTATCAAAATTCCAGAAAGGAACTCTCAGAAATAATTTCTAAATAGTGTTCGCCCTGCATACACACACAGACACCCACTTTAAACATACAGCAGGAAGATGTGTAAGGGTTACATCTTAATGTGATATAGACTGGGTTCTTTAATATCAGAGATTAGTCAATATTTTTCTAATTTTATTGAAATCAACCAAGATTTTAATGGTGTCGTTTAGCCAGCTGACACAATCTGAGACACCTTCATTATCAGCATAGGTGAAGTTAAGTGTAAACCTTTGTACTGCTTTCTACTTTCTTTCATGAATAGAATTTTGTTGTACTAAGGTAATGGTGCAAATTTACAGTATCCATAAAAGCACCGTTATTGTATTGCTTTGCCTAATGCATTAGGAAGAGAAGACCACTTGGCAGACACCACATATCTACAAATGAACAAAATGGACTAAAATCAAAATTGCATTGCTTTTGTCAATAATTTGCGTTATAATTTTATGGCAAATATTAATGGAAAGAATATCTTAAATAAAAATGAGTCTGATGGTTTCCTTTTGTTGTTGCAGCCCTGATTGTATTTACATCCAGTCATTTATTGCCCATTAAAGGAGTAATGCTATGTTAATGTAAGGGGGAAAAAAATCAATGCTACTGAGATCAGTAACTGTAGGGAAACAGTGCAGCAGCTGGTTTGCAAACAGTGAGCCCATATAGATCAATGAAATTACAAGCTAAATCTGCTGATGCTCACAAACTGCTCCAGCAGTGTGCTGTCTAACCTTTTTCAAGTTCAAGAGCTCTAGAAAGCCAGAGATAACTAAATGGAAAGCAGGGCAAAGGCAACTAGGAGACGGTGACAGTGTACCTAGAGTACTGTGATATGTGATATTTTACTTTTGCAGATACCAGGATCACTGCACATTTTAACCTATAAAGAAGCCCTATAATCTGTTGGGGAGCCACATGGAGAGCCTTCACAACCCAGAAAATCTACCTTAAGAGGGTTCTTCTACTTGGAGCATTGGAAGGCTACATGATACTTCACAAATGTGCTTGTTAAGCTAAATTACAAAAGATATTATTCAGTGAGCTAATGATGGAATTATAAAATATATTGTGGGTTGCATTTGATGACTTGCTGGAGTCCCCGAAATATTATTGTAAAGATAAATATTATATACATTGAGCCTCAGCTTCTCGATAATAAATCACTAATCAGATTCCTGCAAATTTAATGTTTGAAAAAAGATAATGAGCTTTTCATCTCAATCAAGTGATTTTGTATCAATTTACATGCCACTAGTAAGTGTTTTTCCTCATAAGTATTGAATTTTCAGTTTTTCTTTAGCTAAGCCTTCCGTGGACACTCAGCTATATTTTGACTACATTTCTTAAGACACACAAAAACTTTACTGGAGGGTGTTAATTGACACAATCAGAGGAATAGTGATATTTCCAAAAGAGAATCATCACATGGATTGATTTAAAAAAATAAGTTGACTCTGTTTAGAACTAGAGAGGACCTTGGACGTTGGCACATGCAACATCATTTTTCACCCATAAAGGATCAATGACTTTCCCAAGAACACACACATCAGAACTCATCCAGGGGCTTCCAGGCTAACAGCAGTACTGCTCTCAACCCATGATGCTGCCCTAACATGATTGGGGTAGGATAAAAGGAAGAGAGTGTAGAAGAGAGAAAACAGTAGAATGAAGGTTTACATGGGATGTTTTTATTCAAATATTCACAGAAAATAAAAATACTAAAATCATACATGGGATAAAACTAATCACAGAATATTATTTCTACTAAATTATTCATAATCAAATTGTTGATGCAAAGAACAAAAACCCAGCCTGGCAACATGGTGAAACACTGTCTTTACCAAAAATACAAAAAATTAACCAGGCGTGGTGGTGCATGCTTGTAGTACCAACTACTCGGGAGGCTGAGGTGGGAGAATCACCTGAGCCAGTGAAGTGGAGGTTGCAGAAAGCTGAGATGGTGCCCTACTGCACTCTAGCCTGGGCAACGGGAGTGAGAACCACACACACACACACACACACACACACACACACACACACACACAGAAGAAAAAGATGTCTTTCTCTTTCCTCTCTTCCTCCTTAAATTAATCAAAGAAAATGCAAAACAAAAACACGATTAAAGAGTCAACCAAAGTGTAGCCTGTCAGCAAGGCTGACCAAACTTCATCTCCTCCTCAGACATGCTCTGAGTACATGTCCTGGGAGGCACAAGACACGCTTTCTTTGAACCCTAGTGCAGTAATTATATTGATTTAAATCATTCTGTCTGTCTCAATCCTCTAAGATAGTGACACAAGAGTGACATGATCTTTACAGGACTGGCTTACTAGATAATGGCAGAAATCTCAGCCAAGTAGCATCAACTGGTAACTTCTATAGTTTAGATCCCTGTATTTAAATATACCTCGGTTTTTTACAAACCAGGATGTTTTGTTTTGGTACACTGTGTTAAAAATTAATAAAATTTTTAGCAGGTGAGATAAATATGAATCATTTTCTACTCCGTATAAGGAATAATCATACTTAAGTTATTACATTTTGGTGAGTATCCTTTAAAAATAATGTCAAATATAATCAGAGGACATATATTATCTCCTAAGTAATTTTAGAATAAGTTAAACATGAGCAATACATGTGTTTAACTTGCTAATGATTCAGGTAATGTGAACTCTACCAAATTCACTGTTACAATTTTAAATTTTATTTTATAATATCTTATTCTCATATTTTCAGGTTCTCAAAGTATGTTCATCTCTACTTTCTGATATCCTCATATGAATACTGTGAAATAGGTAGATTGGATATTATTACCTCCAGTTAACATAAGGATACAGAAAGAGGCCAAGTCATTTTCCCAAAGTCACTTGTCAACCATTCAGAGGTGAGAACTCAATTCCTGGGGAAAAAAAACTCTATTGTTTTATTATTGCCTCTACTTTTATGCTTTGAATATGGTAAGAGAAAAAGTGAAGCATGAGAAGAAAAATTTTAGCTATACCTTGTTCCTCATACTAAATGATTATACTGATGATCACAACTCCAATAACGAAACCAGGCACTCAGTGTCTTTAAACTTGGGTAAGGGAGTTCATATTTTGAAAATAAATTTTCAGGACATTTTAAGGAGCAATGTGTTAACACTGGCAGAGCATCACCAAATTATGGTGAAGTCTACACAAAAAAGATATGGGATAATAAAATACACAACTATGTTTTACTGTAGCTGTGAAGGATGATTGATGTAACAGGTAACAGCATGGTAGTATCACAGAGTTAATTATACTTATACTGTGGGGGAGGCATTTCCAAATAATTCTTGGCCTGGAGATTTTCCTTTCTCCAGCTAAAAGCCAGATAAATCTCTACACCTTTCATCTTTAACTGTCAGTGATGTTCAGGGAAGGTAGACAGAGGGCAAAAAAGAGAAAGCAGTGGGTATAGCTGACATTTGCAGAATGTACACTGAAGGGAATAAGATCTCCATAATTTTCAATATTGCAGTGATCTCTACTGCTGGCTCTTTTAGTGTCCCTGACACACTGTCTTGCCTCATGCAGGAGGTGACAAATCCAATTTCAGGTACTAATCTGGCACTGTACTGAAATGACCCACCACCTAATCTCAGATATTCAGATCCAATGGCTTTGGATTCCAGCTCCTTTCTGTTTATGGACCTCCTTCTTGTTATGATGACCTAGTTGTACTCTCTTTCCTGGTCTTTTTCTTTTTTTTTCTTTGAGATGGAGTTTCACTCTTGTTGCCCAGGCTGGAGTGCAGTGGTGCGATCTCAGCTCACTGCAACCTCTGCCTACCAGGTTCAAGCTATTCTGCCTCACGCTCCCAACTAGCTGGGATTACAGGCATGCACCACCACTCCCAGCTAATTTTGTATTTCACCATGTTGGCCAGGCTGATTTCAAACCCCTGACCTCAGGTGATCCACCTACCTCGGCCTCTCAAAGTGCTGGGATTACAGGCATAAGCCACTGTGCCTGGCCAGACAGCCCTCTCCACTCCACTCTTTATTTCTTATGCACAGCTCTGAATATGGAGACATCCACTGCTCTTGGCAGCAATTCCTTACTCCGATCAATTCAGACTTGCAGAGCTGACAAAGTTAAACTGATTCTCTTGTCCCTTCTACTAAAGAGACAAATTGGACATGTTTAATAGGTGAATAAACTTCTTCCTGGTTTAGTCTTGGGAGGGTGTGTGTGTCCAGGAATTTATCCATTTCTCCTGGATTTTCTAGTTTATTTGTGTACAGGTGTTTACAGTATTCTCTGATGGTAGTTTGTATTTCTGTGGGATCAGTGGTGATCTCCCCTTTATCTTTTTTTTATTGTGTCTCTTTGATTCTTCTCTCTTTTCTTCTTTACTAGTCTGGCTAACAGTCTATCTATTTTGTTAATCTTTTCAAAAAACCAGCTCCTGGATTCATTGATTTTTTGAAGGGTTTTTCCTATCTCTATCTCCTTCAGTTCTGCTCTGATCTTAGTTACCTCTTGTCTTCTGCTAGCTTTTGAATTTGTTTCTCTTGCTTCTCTAGTTCTTTTAATTCTGATCTTAGGGTGTCAATTTTAGATCTTTCCTGATTTCTCCCGTGGGCATTTAGTGCTATACATTTCCCTCTTAACACTGCTTTTCCTGTGTCCCAGAAATCCTGGTATGTTGTGTCTTTGTTCTCATTGGTTTCAAAGAACTTACTTATTTCTGCCTTAGTTTCATTATATACCCAGTAGTCGTTCAGGAGCAGGTTGTTCAGTTTCCATGTAGTTGTGCAGTTTTGAGTGAGTTTCTTAATCCTGAGTTATAATTTGATTGCACTGTAGTCTGAGAGACTGTTTGCTATGATTTCCATTCTTCTGCATTTGCTGAGGAGTGTTTTACTTCCAATTATGTGGTCAATTTTAGAATAAGTGTGATGTGGTGCTGAGAAGAATGTATATTCTTTGATTTGGGGTGGAGAGTTCTGTAGATGTCTATTAGGTCTGCTTGGTCCAGAGCTGAGTTCAAGTCCTGAATATCCTTGTTAATTTTCTGTCTTGTTGATCTGTCTAATATTAACAGTGGGGTGTTAAAGTCTCCCACTATTATTGTGTGGAAGTCTACTACTCTTTGTAGGTCTCTAAGAGCTTGCTTTATGAATCTGGGTGCTCCTGTATTGGATGTATATATATTTAGAATAGTTAGCTCTTCTTTTTGCATTGATCCCTTTACCATTATGTAACGCTCTTCTTTGTCTTTTTTGATGTTTGTTGGTTTAAAGTCTGTTTTATCAGAGATGAGGATTGCAACCCTTGCTTTTTTCTTGCTCTCCAATTGCTTGGTAAATCTTCCTCCATCCCTTTATTTTGAGCCTATGTGTGTCTTTGCACATGAGCTGGGTCTCTGGAATACAGCACACCGATGGGTCTTGACTCTTTATCCGGTCTGTGTCTTTTAATTGGAGCACTTAGCCCATTTACATTTAAGGTTAACAGATGTCAAATCCCTGAATAGACCAATAACAAGTTCTGAAATTGAGGCAGTAATTAATAGCCTACCAACCAAAACATGCCCAGGACCAGATGGATTCACAGCCTAATTCTACCAGAGGTACAAAGAGGAGCTGGAACCATTCCTTCTGAAATTATTCCAAACAATAGAAAAAGAGGGACTCCTCCTTAACTCATTTTATGAGGCCAGCATTATCCTGATACCAAAACCTGGCAGAGACACAACAAAAAAGGAAAATTTCATGCCAGTATCCCTGATGAACATCAGTGCAAAAATCCTCACTAAAATACTGGCAAACCAAATCCAGCAGCTCATCATAAAGCTTATCCACCACGATCAAGTCAGCTTCATCCCTAGGATGCAAGGCTGGTTCAACATACACAAATCAATAAACTTATTCCATCATATAAACAGAACCAATGACAAAAACCGCATGATTATCTCAATAGATTCAGAAAAGTCCTTGGATAAAATTCAACACCCTTTCATGCTAAAAATTCTCAATAAACTAGGTATTGGTGGAGTGTATCTCAAAATAATAGGAGCTATTTTATTACAAACCCACAACTAATATCAAAATGAATGGGCAAAAGCTGGAAGCATTGCTTTTGAAAAGCAGCACAAGACTTCAAAATGGTATTGGAAGTTCTGACCAGGGCAATCAGACAAGAGAAAGAAATAAATGGTATTCAAATAGGAAGAGAGGGAGGCAAATTGACTCTGTTTCGATGATGTGGTTGTATATTTAGAAAACCCTATCATCTCAGCTCAAAATCTCCTTGAGCTGATGAGCAACTTCAACAGTCTCAGGATACAAAATCAATGTGCAAAAATCACAAGCATTCCTATACACCAAAAATCCGGAGTGAACTCCCATTAACAATTGCTACAAAGAGAATTAAATATCTAGGAATACAACTTACAAGGGATTTGAAGGACCTCTTCAAGGAGAACTACAAACCACGGCTCAAGGAAATAAGAGAAGACACAAACAAATGGAAAAACATACCGTGCTCATGGATAGAAAGAATCAGCATCATGAAAATGGCCATACTACCCAAAGTAATTTATAGATTCAATGCTATCCCCATCAAGCTACCATTGACTTTCTTCACAGAATTAGAAAAAAACTACTTTATATTTCATATGGAACCAAAAAAGAACCCATATAGCCAAGACAATCCTAATCAAAAAGAACAAAGCTGGAGGCATGACACTACCTGGCTTCAAACTATACTACAAGACTATAGTAACCAAAACAGCATGGTACTGGTACCAAAACAGATATATAGACAAATGGAACAGAACAGAGGCCTCGGAAATAATGCCACACATGTACAACCATCTGATCTTTGACAAACCTGACAAAAGCAATGGGGAAAGGATTCCCTATTGAATAAATGGTGTTGGGAAGAATGGGTAGACATATGCAGAAAACTGAAACTGAACTCCTTCCTTACACCTTATACAAAAATTAACTCAAGATGGATTAAAGACTTAAACGTAAAGCCTAAAACTATAAAAACCCTAAAAGAAAACCTAGGCAATACTATTCAGGACATAGGCATGGGCAAAAACTTCATGACTAAAACACTAAAAGCAATGGCAACAAAAGCCAAAGTTGAGAAATGGGATCTAATTAAATTAAAGAGCTTCTGCACAGCAAAAGAAACTGTCATCAGAGTTAACAGGCAACCCAAAGAATTGGAGAAAATTTTTGCAATCTATGCATCTGAAAAAGGGCTAATATCCAGAGTCGACAAGGAACTTAAACAAATTTACAAGAAACAAACAAACAACCCCATCAAAAAGTGGGTGAAGGATATGAACAGACACTTCTCAAAAGAAGACATTTATGTGGCCAACAAACATGAAAAAAAAGTTTATCATCACTCATCATTAGAGTAATGCAAATCAAAACCACAATGAGATACCATCTCACGCCAATTAGAATGGTGATCATTAAAAAGTCAGGAAACAATAGATGCTGGAGAGGATGTGGAGAAATAGGAAAACTTTTACACTGTTGGTGGGAGTGTAAATTAGTTCAACCATTGTGGAAGACAGTGTGGTGATTCCTCAAGGATCTAGAACCAGAAATACCATTTGACCCAGAAATCTCATTACTGGATATATACCCAAAGGATTATAAATCATTCTACTATAAAGACACATGCACATGTATGTTTACTGCAGCACTATTCACAATTGCAAAGACTGGGAAGCAACCCAAATGCCCATCAATGATAGACAGGATAAAGAAAGTGTGGCACATATACACTATGGAATACTATATAGCCATAAAAAAGGATGAGTTCATGTCCTTTGCAGGGACATGGATGAAGCTGGAAACCATCATTCTCAGCAAATTAACACAGGAACAGAAAACCAAAAACCGCATATTCTCACTCATAAGTGGGAGTTGAACAAAGAACACATGGACACAGGAAGGGGAGCATCACACACTGGGACCGGTTGGGGTTGGGGGTCTAGGGGAGGGATAGCATTAGGAGAAATGCCTAATGTGGATGTTGGGCTGATGGTTGCAGCAAACCACCATGGCATGTGTATACCTATGTAACAAATCTGCACGTACTGCATATGTATCCCAGAATTTAAAGTATAATATAAAAAAAGATTAAAAAAGGTGAATAAAAATAGCAGTAGTGAGAACTAAACATTTTAATTGATTAAGACTTAGTTGAACTTTGAGGAACTGCAAAGTAAAATGTCTCTGCAATTTATGTAATACTTGATTAAACAGAAGAACTCATTTACTGGGGCCATACACAGCAAGGAATACCAAAAAGGATATGCAAAAACAAAGGAGAATCAGGTTCTCCACTCTAATATGGCATTTTCCTTGAGCTACATGGCCCATAGTATGAGCAGTTTGATCTCTGTAAAAAGGTGTCCCAATGATTATTCTTTGAGGGTTAGATGTTGAATTGATTCTGTTCATCTACCTTTCACTCAATACACAGGCCAGACCACTGTTGTCTGTTCTCATTCTTTCATCACTGATGTTCTTTTCTCATAGTAGTGACCCCTGATGGACTTTTCTCATCCTGGTGACCCCTTCGACACTCTCCAAGAAAATTCTGATTTTCTACACTATTCATGCTGCTGTGAGTGAAATATTGTCTGTAGACCTGATACTTTCTCTTATGAGTGGTTCAACCACCAAGCAAGATCTAGGCAAAATAACAGAATGATAAACTAAAGAGAAAAGGGAGAGAGACTTTCTTCTAATAAATTAATGACTGATTGATCGGCTTATAAATTCTTTTTATGAAGATTGTTTCTTATTATAAATATATAGATAGATATATATATAGTTGTTGCTTATAGAAGCAACACCGAATCTTTTAAAGTTTTATGATGAGATTGCATGTAATAATAATTGGTATGTTTGCCTGAGTTTACTCTTAGGTAAATGTACTTAATTCATTTCACAATGTGACTGACTTTTTAAAAAAATTCTCAACTAATCCACTTTTCTACATTGTGTAGTTCTGAATTAACATAATCTATTAAGAATGGTTAAAAAAAACCCAGAAGTATCTGAACTTGGTGGAGACCATTGGATAATTATAATTACAGTCCTAGCATTGCATAGAAAAATAATAGGATAAGCTATCCTCTCTCAACATACTGCCTTAATAAGGCCTCATCTTGTCTGTGTCATTCTTCCCAGTTTTAGAATATAAATAGTCCAGATTTTATTTTTCTTTCAATACATTCCACATAAGACTCATGTGTTGAATGAGTAAATTGACTGATGGCATGCATATGTAGCTTTAACCAATGTGTATGTACAAATAAATGTTAGTTTAGAATTTATTTAGATGTCACACTTATAGATTTTTTAATTTTTTGGAATTTATGTCAATTTACATGCAATGCATTGCATCTAATTCTATCAGTTTTGACAGTGGTACACACCCAAGAACTCACCTCCATAGTCAAGTACAGAACATTTTCATTATCCCCATGCTGTTCCTTGTATCCCGTTGTCCCATTGCAGAATATTTCTTTTGCTACCCACTGCTCCAGGCAAGCATTGTTTTTTTTTTCTTTTATCCCTGTAGATTAGTTAGCACTTCAAATAATTTTATGTAAGTGGATTCATGCAATATACACCCTTTGGCTTTTTCACCCAAGATAGTGATTTGGGGTTGATTCAATCTCTTGTATATATAAATAGTTCCTTTCTTTTTTATTGCTGAGTAGTATTTCATTGTTTGAAATCACATTTTGCCTAACCACTCAGCTGCTGATTGACAGTTGGGTTGTTTGTGGTTTTTGAATATTGTTAATAAAGATGCCATTAATATTTGTGCATAAGACTTCGTGTAAACATGTTTTTATTTCTTTGTGAAAATACCTGAGTGGAATAGCTGGGTCAAATGGTATGAATATTTTGAACTCCAAGAAACTGAAAAACATTTTTCCAAAGTGGGTTATGCCACATTAAATTCCCACCAGTAGTATAGAGTTCTAGTTGCTGCATATCCTTACCAACACTTGGGATTTTGGGTAAATTTTGAATTTAGCCATTTTCATGAATGTAAAGTGGTAGTTCAGCTTTAATTTGCCTTTCTCTGATGAATAATGATGGTGAGCATTTTTTCTTGCACTTATTAGTTACTCAATATTTTCAGTTGTAAAGTATTATTAAATATTTTGCTTATTTTTATTGAGCTGTTATCTTATTATTGAGTTGTAAATTTTTTTGTAATCTAGATATAAGTTCCATGTCAAATATATGTATTGCATAATTTTCTTCCATTCTGTGACTTGCCTTTTTATTTTCGTAAAAGTAGTTTTCAAAGAGCAACACTTTTTAATTTTAATAAATTTTATCTTTTTTTGTTTTATGGTTTGTGTTCTCTGTGTCCTCCCTAAGATATCTTTGCCTCCCCAGATGGCACATATCTTTAAAATACTTGCTTCTAGAATATTTATCGTTGTTGTTTTTTTATGTTCAGGTCTATGATCCATTCAAAATTACAGGCATACCTCAGATATTACAGGTTGAGTTCCAGACCACCTCACAAAAGCAAATACGCAATAAAGTGAGTCAATGATGTTTTTTTGGTTTCTCAGTGCACATAGAGTTAGGCTTACACTATATTATAGTCTATTAAGTGTGCAATAACATTATGTCTAAAAAAATCAATGTACATACCTTAATTTAAAATATTTTATTGCTCAAAATGCTAATGATTATGAGTCTTCAACAAGTCATAATCTTTTTGCTGGTGGAGAATCATGCCTTAGTGTTGATGGATGGCTGCTAACTGATCAGGGTAGTAGTTGCTGAAGGCTGGCATGACTATGGCAACTTCTTTAAAACAAGACAATAGAGAAGTTTGCAGCATTTATTGGCTCTTTCTATCACAGAAGATTGTTCTGTAGCATGTGATGTTGTTTGATAGCATTTTACCGAGAGAAGAATTTTTTTCAAAATTGGAGTCAATCCTCTCAAACCCTGCCATTGCTTTATCAACCAAGTTTATGGAATATTATAAATTCTTTGTTTTGATTTCCACAATGTTCACAGCGTCTTCACCAAAAGTAGATTCCATCTTAAGAAACCACTTTCTTTGCTCCTCCATTAAAAATCAACACCCAATCTTTTAAAGTTTTATAATGAGATTGCAGCAATTCAGTCTCACCTTCAGATTTCATTTCTAATTCTAGTTTTCTTGCCATTTCTACCACATTGGCAGTTACTTCCTCCACTTAAATCTTGAACTCTTCAAAGTCATCCATGGGAATTGCAATCAACTTCTTTCAAAGTCCAGCTAATATTGATATTTTCACTTCCATTCATAAATCATGAATGCTCTTAGTAGCATCTAGAATGGTGAATTCTTTCCAGAGGTTTTCAATTTACTTTGGCTAGATCCATCAGAAGAATCAGTATCTGTGGCAGCTATAGCTCTATGAAACGTCTTTCCTAAACAGTAAAACTTGAAAGTTGAAATGACTCCTTCTTGATCCATAGGTTGCAGAGTGGATGTTGTGTTAGTAGGCATGAGCACAACATTAATCTCCTTGTACATCTCAATGAGAGCTCAATAATAAATATCTATTAATTTGCATAGAAATCAATAATAAGCCCAATACATGTTAACATAAAAAACATAACTTTGTAAAAATATTTATATATTTCAGAATGAAAAGTTAATGAGAAAAAGAGCATTGTTTTACACTAAAAAATACTTTAATGTCTGTTTCTACATTAAATCTGTTGAGATTTTACAGATCATTTACCTTCTGGAAAATTCCACTGTAAACTTATGAGAGTGTGAGAGTGAAAAGGCAATCAGTATCTTACCATTATTAGAAAAATAGTTTTAATTAAATCCTGGAACAGAATTTGAGAACTGCTGCTCTATTATCTTCTTTTTTAAAACAAATACTTCTTTTTTTAGTTACTTTTTTTTTTTATTTCCATGGGTTATTGGGGAACAGGTAGTGTTTGGTTACATGAGTAAGTTCTTCAGTGGTGATTTGTGAGATTTTGGTGCACCCGTTGCCCGAGAAGTATACACTGTACCCAATTTGTGGTCTTTTATCCCTCATTCCCTTCCCAACCTTTCCTTAAAAAACAAACAAACAAACAAACAAACAAAAACTATTCTTTTGCCAATATCACACGGTCTTGTTTAGTGTAGCTTTGCAGTGAGCCTTCAAATCAGTCAAATAAGTCCTCCAATTTTCTTCTTTTAAAAAAATCGTTTTGGCTATTGTAGGCCATTTGCATTTCCACATAAACTTTATAATCAGCTTCTTAGTTTCTACTAAACAACCTGTTGTAATTTTCATTGGCATAATGTTTAACTGTAGATCAATTTATGGAGAACTGATATCTTAAAAATACTGAGTTTTTTAAATCCATGAACATAGTTTCTCTTTTATTTTATTCAGATATTGTATAATTTCTCTCAGCAATGTTCCATAGTTTTGAGTGAAGATATAGTGTACATATTTTCTTAAAATTGTTTCTAATTATTGCTAATTATGTTATATTTCATGTGATTGTAAATAATTTTTTAAATTTTATTTTCCAGTGATTCATTGGCAGTATATTAAAATACAGTTGAGTTTTGCATATTAACATTGTGTACTAAGATGTGGATAAATTTACTTATTTTGAGTTTATGTTAGTAATAAACAATTACAGTCATTGAAATTATTTTTATCATTATGAAATGTTTCTCTTTATCTTTGTTAATACTTTGTAAATTTATCTGATATTGATAAAGATTTTTCTGCCTTTTTATATTATTTGCATGTGTATCTTTTTTAAATAACACACAAAATGTGTTATTTTTTAAATAACATACAAAACTTTAAAGTATGTCTTTTGTAAGCAGCATATTGTTGCTTTTTTATTCATTCTGATAATATCTGCTTTTTAATTAGTGTTTAATCCGTTAATACTTTAAAATTTTTTATTTCTAAATAATTTTAATTTAAAAGTGGAAAAGTGGTTCAGTGATTTCCCATGTAGTCTTCACCTGGATTCTGCTAATGTTAACATATGTATACATAATATTATAAAAACTAAGAAACTAACATTGATGTAACACTCAACTAACCTGTAAACTTTATTCGGTCTCAGAAGCTTTATTGCTGGTTGTGTTTTTTTGTTCCAGGATTTGGTCAGTAATCCTTCATTACATTTAGTTGTTAATTCCTTTTGTGTACTCCAGTCAGTGAGTTTTGTATGTAGTCTTTCCTTGTTTCTCGTGGCCTATTAATTTTGATGAGTATTAGTGAACTATTCTGCAAGAGCCCCTCAATTTGGATTTGTCTGATGTTTCCTCATTATTAAATTGAGGTTCCGTATTTTGGACAAAAAGTTGACTTGTTCTTTGCAGGTATCAGGGGTACATGATGTTGTAATATTAACTTGATCACTTGATTAGCTAAGTGTTTGCTGGGTTTTTCCACTGCAAAGTTTTGTTATTTGTAATTGATTAACATTTTTAAGGCTATGTTATTACTTAATGCAGTTTAATATGGCTGGATTGATGTTTATCACTTTATCATTTGCTTTGTTTCCTCTTTTTTGGTCTCTTTTTCTTTGCCTTTTCTTTGGATCGTTTCAATACCTTTATAATTTTATATAATTTAACTTTTGGCTTTTTACCCATAAGTCTCCATTTTAGGGGTTTTACTAGAATTTAAAATATATATTCATAATTTTTTAAACTTTATTTCAAGATAATATTTTCTACTTTACATAAAAGAAATTTTACAACTGTATAAGTACATTTATCTTTTCCTGTACTGTCCTGCATGCTATCACTGTCATATGAATTGCATCTACATATATTATAAACTCCATCAAACACTATAATTTTTATTTCAAACAGTTATATATTATATTTTTTTAAAGTGAAAAAAATTAATCACTTATATTCTATCAGATACTTACCATTTCTACTGTTCTTTACTTATTCCTGAAGATCCACTTTTCTTTTGATATTACCTCCCTTTAACCTTAAGAAACTTCTTCAGCATTTCTCTTGGTGTAGGTCTGGGCCCAACATATTCTCTTCAATTTTTTTTATCTCATAATGTCTGCATTTAGTCTTTGTTCCTCAAAGCTATTTTTGCTAGATGCAAAACTCCCCTTTCAGCTTTTTATTTTTTCTTCCCTATTTGGCACTTTTCTGCCCTCCGCAGCTTCTGATGAGAAATCAGTAGTCATTGAATTGGTATCTCCTTGTATGTAATGTGTCATGTTAATTTCATTGCTTTCAAGATAATTTTCATTATATTTAGTTTCAAGAGTCTGACATAATTTGTCTAGGTATAATTTTTCTTTTGTGGGAACTCTGAGCTTCTTGAATCTCAATTTATGGCTTTTACCAAATTTGAATTTTCAGCCTTTGTTTCTTCAAATATTTTCTGCATTGTTCTCTCTCTCCTCTTCTTCTGTAACTCCAAGTACCAATATGTTATACATTTTTCTGTTTTTATTTTAAATCTCTTCTTTAGACTGGATCATTTCTATTAATCTATCTTCAAGATCAATAATTCTTTTTTGTCTCTGCATTCTAGTATTAGGGCATGCAGTAAATTTTTTATTTGATATTGTATAATTTTTCCTACTCAATATATTTTTTGGAGTGGATTTAGGCTCAGATAAAATTTGAGAAGAAATATATAGTTCCCATATACTTCCTACCCCTACACGTTCATAGCTTCCCACACTATCAGCACACTGCACCTGAGTAGTACATTTATTACGGTTGATAAATCTACATTGAGTGACACATCATCACCCAAAGTCCATAGCTTACATTGGGGTTCCCTCTTGATGTTATGCATTCTATGGGTTTTAAAGAATGTATAATGACATGTTTCCAAGTTATAGTGTCATATGGAATAATTTCACTGTCTAAAAATCTTTTATGCTCTGTATACTGATTCCCCTTTCCTCCCTAACCCTTAGTAACCACTAATCTTTTTCAGTTTTCAGTTTTGTCCTTTTCAGAATGTAATATAGCTGGAATCATATTGATGGAAGCCTTTCTAGATTGTCTTCTTTTGATTAGTAACATGCATTAAGGTTTTATGCCTTTTCATGGCTTGATACATCATTTCTTTTTAGTGCTGAATAACATTTCATTCTCAATGTACCGGTTTATTTATCCATTCACCTCCTGAAGGATATGTTGGCTATTTCCAGGTTTTGGTAATTATGAATAAAGCTGCTTTAAACACGCATGTTCAGGCTTTTATGTGGACATAAATTTTTAGTTTGTTTGGGTAAATGCCAAAAAGTGTGATTGCTTGATTGTATGGTAAGAGTATGTTTAGTTTTCTGGGAAAATGTCTTCCAAAATAGCCATATCATTTCGCATTCACACTAGTAATGAATTAGAGTTCCTGTTGCTCTGCATCCTTGTCAGCATTTGGTGTTGTCAGTGTACTGAATTGTGGCCATTCTAACAGTTTTGTAATGGTATCTCATTGTTTTAATTTGCATTTCTTTGATTACACATGATGTGAACTCTCTTTTTATATGCTTATTTGCCTGCCATCTGTGTATCTTCTTGACTCCTTCTGTGGGTAGGAGTCAGTTCAGGTGTTCGACCATTTTCTATTAAGGTTATATGTTTTCCTATTGTTGAGGTAGATATATTTTTTCAGTTCTAACATTTCATTAGGTTTATTTTTATGTTTTGTATTTCTATGCTAAAGTTTTCTTTCATCCATCACAGGCATATTTTCTTCTACCTCAATGAGCACATTTATAATAGTTGCTGAGCTGTTTTTGCCTGATGATTTCAACATTTGGATCACCTTGGAATTGGCTTTTACTTATTTTCTTTTTGCTTGAGATTGTCACATTTTCCTAGCTTTGTGGGTATAGAGTAATTACACGTGGTGTCCTGGATGTTTAGCATGTTATGTTTTAGAGTCTCTGGATTCTGTTGCATTTCTTCAAAGAATGCTATTGTTTTGTTTTGAAAAGCAATTAACTTCATTGGACTTAAACTTCCCACTTGTGGTCAGAGACAGCTTTGATCACTGGCTTTCTCATTTCTTAGGTCCCCCTTACTTTCTGATGGCTCTGGTTGCCACATGTCCCTTTCTCTAGCTCCTCCAGCAAAAAAGGGTCAGTTTTATATCAGAGTTTTAGCCACTCCCCTCCATGGGTAGAATTATGACTGCCCTCAGGGCAAAGCTACAAAAAACAAGGCACTCTATGCCAGTGGCTTCCTCCAAATTTTAACTCACTTATCCAATACCTCTGCTTTGTTTACTTTCCAGAGTCTGGATTATTTCTGCTTGTTTGTTTTTCCCTTTTGTTCCTCACCCTCGCCCACATCAAATGTAGGGTTATTATATGCAGGAATGCAGGAAGTTTGATATTAGGTGCTCACTCCTCCTAAATAGTAGCAGACTCCTAGACTATTTAATCTTTGATGACTCACATGTATCTCACTCAAAGAAATTGAGAAAGGTCTTAAAGAGTTGAGATGCTCTATTGTCTGACATGTCATTTGATTATATTTCTATAAGTGGCTTTTGAATGTTTCTAGTTAGTGAGTACAACTATCTTAATTTTGAAACATTATTCTATAAAACAAAAGTACAAGTAGAGAAAAAAATAGAGCAGTTAATGAGTGGTTTTTGCTTAGCAAAAGGTAGTTTGAATGAACTCTCACAGTTGATGAAATCAGTGATGATAAAGCCAAGCCACTCTGACATCTACACAGCATTCCATATTTTTATATATAGTTCCATTTTAATTTTTTTCTCATATGAATAACTGTTTTAATCTTAAGACACTTGAATTGTTGACTAAAACTGAGGATGCGTTACTGTGCAGTGGATAAGAGTAAATTGTACATGAACCCAGGAGGCGGAGCTTGCAGTGAGCAGAGATCTGGCCACTGCACTCCAGCCTGGGTGACAGAGCGAGACTCCATCTCAAAAAAAAAAAAAAAAAAAAAAGAGTAGATTGTTTATGTTCAAATCACAATCCCACTACTTCCTAGTTGTAAAACCCTGGGTAAGTTACTTAATTTCCTATATATCAATTTTCTCATCTTTAAAATGGGAAAAATGATGATATATACTTCATTAAGATGCTTATAAAGAAATTAATGTGTTCAGGTTTTAGAGACTATCTGACACATTAAAAAATGCAATTTTTTTCTTTTTTTTATTACACTTTAAATTCTGGGATATATGTGCAGAACGTGCAGGTTTGTTACATAGGTATACATGTGCCATGGTGGTTTGCTGCACCTGTCAACCCATCATCTGGGTTTTAAGCCCTGCATGCATTAGATATTTGTTCTAATGCTCACTCTCCCCTTGCCCCCCACTCCCGATAGGTCCCAGTGTGTGATGTTCCTCTTCCTGTGCCTACGTGTTCTCAATGTTCAACTCCCACGTACCTATGAGTGAGAACATGTGGTGTTTGGTTTTCTGTTCCTGTGTTAGTTTGCTGAGAATGATGGTTTCCAGCTTCATCCATGTCCCTGGAAAGGATATGAACTCATTCTTTTTATGGCTACATAGTATTCCATGGTGTATATGTGTCACATTTTCTTTAACCAGTCTATCATTGATGGGCAAAAAAGTGCCATTATTTGTTATTGTTATTTTTATCCTTAGAAACATTAGGATGATAGATATGTCTTTAAAATTTGAAGTAGATAAGGAGATTTATGGAGAAGTATACAACATAGAGAGAATGGTAATTATTCCTCATTTAGATCTTGATCGGAGCAAATTTATCATTATTTATGCTTCACATCAGAAGTTATTTTTCTCTGGTAATATTTTACATACTTTCCTTTTTATCGTGTTGGTCTCTCTGGGTAGAATTGTCTGGAAAACTCCTTTGAGGTATGTTCTTTTAAAAATTGCCCAGTTATCCCTTACCACATACTTCAAATGATCCCTGAAAGGCAGCATAATGTAGGGAACTTCATCTTCTTTGGAATCAGATAGATTTTGAGTATCACCTCTGTCACTCACAAGATGTGGAAGTTGAGACTTACCCTCATCTAAAAATGGGGGAAAGATTGTTCATATAAAAGGAATACTGAAGATTAAATAAGATGGCATTTGTTTAGTGTTTTTTCGGGGTCTAGAATGTTTTAGGTACCCACTCACAGTAAATTCCTTTCTCTTTTCCCATGTCATTCTGCTATGAAGTCTTCCTGAACACTTCTAGGAAGATCACATCTGTCCTTTCTCTAGTCTTTCAATTAAAATCTTCATCATATTTCATTAACATGTCTTTCTTTATCACTGTGTTGGCTCCTCCTTGAGGGCAGAAACCTACATGTCTTTTATAAGGGTCACTGTAGATTGTCTCAATGTTTGTATGTTTAGTGAATGAATAAAAATACGATTAACTTGAATTTTATTTGAACATAATTTTCACATACTAATTAATACAATCTGAGAGTAGATCAATGAGCATTTAAATCAAATGAAATACTGTAGAGCAAAACAAATATAAAGACTTTTCTTTTGTCTTACTCTGACATTTTTTAAAGGTAATGAAAACATCCCCATGACCAGAAATCCTCAGGAATAATTCCTCTTGACTGCAGTAAGTACCTACTTTTGAGAAACAGAAAGCTGATGAGCTGCAGGCTTCCCTGCTGCTAAATTCATCTAACAAGGCACTCCTGATGTGTTCTGATTTTAAGGCCAATGGGAACACTATAGATTGGTTTGCTGCTCTCTTTCCTGATAAAGAGAAGACTTTGAGATGTGCATGTTTATGTTGGTAAATAAATTCTGGTATGAAATGAGAATTCAAGAATCAAGCCTAAGGCATCAAAAACAGTAATAAAGTGAATTTGTAGGCATGTTGTCTTTGGTGCTTCCAGGACAAAGTCTGCATAGCTAAGGTAAGTCTGAAAAATCAGTAGCCATCTGCACCTCTGGGTGTTATAGCCAGGACCTGAAATGACCTGTCTGTGTGTCTAACAAGATAGTTGAGAGATACTGGGTCCTTTAAATGGATTAATCTCTTTCAATAAGTTATATGATTGGGAAATAAAACAACGTTATCAGAAGTGCCCAAAACAGATTGGTACAAAGCTTGCCAAATACCAATTACAACTAAAATGACTTTTTTATTTGGGTGTAGAACGAGCTAAGCAAAAAAGGGTTAGGTTTCTTTTCAGGAAGCTGAGGAAAAACAACAGGACTATTCAATTCCAATTGCTACATTCTACATCAAGAAAAGTGGTATGCAAATGACAAAGAGAGAAGTAACACAAAGGAAGAAAATCAAACTTACCACTGGGACAAACATGCAAGAGCACATCCAACTGTAACATGTGAATTAATTATTCAAATTAGAGAAACACATTTCATGCTAGGATACTGAAAACATGATAGGATGACAGAAACATTATCTATTAGGAATTATGAGAAGTCAGAAAGGTAAAGGACCCAATTAAGAGAGATACAAGAGGGAGAGAGAAATGAAAAGGGAGAGGGAAGGAAGGAGGAGAGGGGAAAAGGGAGGAAGGAAGGAAGAAAACGATCTAGTTTTTAGAAGATAGAAGGGTGTTAGGACGAGAATGTTAACTGTAGAAACCACAGCTTGCAAACTTTGATGATGGTATTTGGCAGAATTCTGTTCTTCATTGTTAAATTGAATGGTACTAATCTCTTCGGAAAAAGAAAGCATTAATTGGGAACCATAAGGAGCATATAAAAACATTTTATTGGCCAGGCGCAGTGGCTCACACCTGTAATCCTAGCACTTTGGGAGGCTGAGGCGGGCAGATCACCTGAGGTCAGGAGTTCAAGACCAACCTGGCCAACATGACGAAACCCATCTCTACTGAAAATACAAAAAGTAGCCAGGCGTGGTGGTGGGCGCCTGTAATCCCAGCTACTTGGGAGGCTGAGGCAGGAGAATCATTTGAACCCAGGAGCCGCAGATTGCAGTGAGCCGAGATCAATGCCACTGCACTACAGCCTGGGCAACAGAGCGAGACTCTGTCTCAAAAATAAATAAATAAATAAATAATAAAAAAACATTTTATTGGTAGACTAAAATAATTTTATTGGCATGAGCTGTCTTTTTTTCAGCAAGGTGTTTGAAAAGTTTTCTCCATAATGTGCTAATGAACACGTCTTATTGAACATGTGTTGAATGATTGTGTTCAAGATGAGGGCAATGAATTTTCAGCCAGCACCACAACACATTATAATGACATTTAGGAATAACATACTTGTTAAGAGCAAAGGATCTGGAATCAGTCAGATCTGGGCTTGAATTTCATATCTAATGCTTAATACTTGTGAGTCCTTCGGAAATGTACTTAGTTACTAAGTCTGAAAAATTGAGATAATAACAGTACCAACTCCCTAGAGTTGTTCAGAAGATTAACTATGAGAATACACATAAACTGGTCAGCACAGTGGCTAGAGCATACACGGAGATATGCAAAGAGTACTTACTATAAAGGCATTCAGAAAGGCATCTCATCCTTTTGTGGAGTAGGAGTCAGAATTGGCCAGGGAAGGAGAGGTGTAGGGACAGTCACTAGGAGCAAATATATACATGCAAGAGGGTAATAGAGCTGATGCATTTCCTCATCTGCAAATAACAGTTATAGCTTTAGCTTGGAGAAAGGAAACACTTAAGGAGACGAAAGTGGTGAAGGGTGAGACAGGGTAGGGAGACAAGGGTCAAATTAAAATGGAGTTTACATGTCGTATTCAGGGTTTAGAAGTTATACTAAGCATGTGTATGAGAGGAGATTTCAGGATAATTTGGAATAGTAGAGCTTGAAAATATTTTAGTAACTATAACATTGAACTTTAAGGGGCTATCAGATTAAAATGGAATAGCTATGCCGATTCTTCACTGAAAGGGCACAAAGTCAAAGAAGCACCTCATCAATATATTCAGTAGATCAGGAGGTAGCTCTTTCTCAATAACTTTCAAATAATCCTACTTTTGTTATGATCTTCAAGTTTCTTTCTGTTTACGAATTTTTTTTCCCCCATAAATGCAATTGAAGGCATTTGGTAAAGTCCCCACAAGAGGGTTTGCACGTGATACGGTTCTGAACCGTATGCAGCACACACTTATATGTTAGACTGAAAAGAGAATTAGACCTTAGTAACTTTTAAGAAAGATCACTAATGCAAGACAAAACCAATCTTCTTGTGGGTTGTTTTTTTTTTTTTTTTTTTTTTTTTAACTTCAAAGGGAGGCTTTGAATCCTAGCATCTTCTTTGAAAGTCTTTAAGATGGCATCAAAATTTTAAGCAGTTGGTTTCCATCTTGCAAGTGACTCTGAGCTCTTTAAACTTTGGGAATGAAAACAAAAAAAGTGAGTGATATTAATCTTCTCATTTTCGGGATTTTTGTGTATTATGATTTCTTTTTTTCAAAATATCTGAATGAATACATTATTAGAAGAAATTGCTTATGACCTCGATTCTGGTATGAATGAACTATGGCTGAAGTAGTAAAACAAGAAAATGGGAGTGAGCTAAAGTGTTCTTTCCCCATTCTGCATTAGCTTTTCAATAATGAAATTCATGTTCAAAGAATATAATGGTGTCTTCATTCATTCATTCAACTGCAATAAAAGATTACAAGTATCTACATCTATTTATCATAGCAGTGCTTTTTATTTTCTTTACTACTGTTTATAATTTGGTCTTTAGTCCTATATTTGAGGGTTTTTAAATCTAACATTTTAAAATTAAATACTAAGTTCTGAAGCTACAAAATTTGGGTTTGATTCTTTACTCTTTCAAGTTTTGACTTGCAAAAAATGATACTTTTATTTAGCTCTAAGTTTCTCCACTATAAAATAGGTCATGAATGGAATCAGAGGCTTGAATTCTGAGAGCCCTGGTTCAAATTTATATAAGGTAAATTTATTCTGAGGGTTAAGTTGTCTAATATCAGTAGTACATTCGATAACACATAGTAAGTGCTGAATAAGAAGGTACAATATTAATAGTAACACCTGCTCTTCTTAATTCTAGGTTAATGGTGCAGATTTCTGAGTTTTATGAAATATGTCATCATGTGATGGTATGTATAAGAAAAATACTCAGAGGTAGAAAGTGCTAAATAAATATTTGATGAGTAAATGAATTAAAATTGAACATATTAAAACAGTATCCTCCTTTGCTCAGAGTATGTTATGGGGTAATAATAATTGACAAGGTATAAAAATCTTAGCTCAACATGTAATGTTCTACGATTTGAGGCAAAAAAAAAATTATACCTTGTAAGACTCAGCCTCCTTTTTTGCAAAATGAATATAATACATGTGATTACTATTATTTAGGATACTATAACATTAAATTATTATTCACCAGCTTTTTGGGAAAAATGCTGTCAGCAGTTAGATATGTTTGAACTGTTGTTTTAAAAGAATAACCAGCCGGGCACAGTGGCTCACTCCTGTAATCCCAGGACTTTGGGAGGCCGAGGTGGGTGGATCACAAGGTCAGGAGATTGAGACCATCCTGGCTAGCATGGTGAAACCCTGTCTCTACTAAAAAATGCAACAAAAATTAGCCGGGCGTGGTGGCGGGTGCCTGTAGTCCCAGCTACTGGGGAGGCTGAGGCAGGAGAATGGCGTGAACCTGGGAGGCAGAGCTTGTAGTGAGCCAAGATTGTGCCGCTGCACTCCAGCCTGGGCGACAGAGTGAGACTGCATCTCAAAAAAAAGAATAACCACATTATTAGAGGTAGATATCATTTAGGATGATTTTCAAGTTTCAACTTTTATAAAGGTTTGGAATTGGTCTCATCAGTTATTTAATTTTGTAATTAAAGCATGTTTAAGGAAAACACACTTTGTTATCCATTGTGAAGTATTAGAAGTTGTATGCAAATAACTTGCATTTTGAGAATTCTAGAGTAAATTAGAATTGTACACACATCTCACCTTCATACTGAAACTAGAGGTGGTTCTGTGTATAATATTTATTACAACACTGAGGCTTTAACTCCACAACTGGTAGGATTAAGTACGAGATAACACACATGACAGTCTCAAGTATATATTCACAATACAACCACAGACTGCAGGGTGGACTTATGGATGACTTGTCTGAGGGCTGACAAGTCCTGGATTACATGGGAGCTTCTCATCCTTGGCACATCTGCCTTTGAACTGACAGCAGCCACCTGTGGTCTGGCTCGCTGATCTCCAGTGGCCTGTGCTGTTTCACACCCAAACTGGATTAGGCTACTCTCTCTGAGGTTTGAGTCTCTATCCATAGACTCATAGTCTAATTGCCATACCCAGTCCCCACCATGTGATCTAGTACTGAACACAGAAACTTTTTTTTTTTTTTTTTGAGGTGGAGTCTTGCTCTGCTGCCCAGGCTGGATGGAGTGCAGTGGAGTGATCTTGGCTCACTGCACGCTCCGCCTGCCAGGTTTACACCATTCTCCCGCCCCAGCCTCCCGAGTAGTTGAGACTACAAGGCGCCTGCCACCACACCTGGCTAATTTTTTGTATTTTTAGTAGAGATGGGGTTTCACCATGTTAGCCAGGATGGTCTTGATCTCCTGACCTCGTGATCCGCCCGCCTTGGCCTTCTAAAGTGCTGGGATTACAGGCGTGAGCCACCGCGCCCGGCCAGAAACATTTCTTTTTTTTTTGAGACGGAGTCTTGCCCTGTCACCCAGGCTGGAGTGCAGTGGCACAGTCTCAGCTCACTGCAAGATCCCCCTCCTAGGTTCATGCTATTCTCCTGCCTCAGCCTCCCGAGTTGCTGGGACTACAGGCACCTGCCACCACGCCCGGCTAATTTTTTGTATTTTTAGCCAGGATGGTCTCGATCTCCTCACCTCGTGATCTGCCCACTTCGGCCTCCCAAAGTGTTGGGATTACAGGCGTGAGCCACCGCGTCCGGCCCAGAAACACTTCTTATAGTTCATTGAGGATGTTAAGTTGTTCCTGAATGTGCACATGCTCAAAGGACAACAAATGCTTTATTTCTCTCCATGTTGCCTCTTGTTCTCCCTGAAATTGGATGGAAATCTATGAATAATACACCTAATGAATATTTACGGAGTGCCTAGTTTGTGCCAGACCTTTGCCAGGTATATTTCATGGACTGCTTTGAAATGATTATGTTATTCCTTTTAAGTGTGCAATATTCTTTTAAGGGCTGAAGGGATATTTGAACAGTTTTCATCAGTTGGAGTTGTGTGTTTGCGAATTGGCAGACAGCCTTATTGTTTCACACTCTTGATGTGTATGCTGAACAGGTCAGCAATCCAGCTGTTTGTTGGGTCTTTGCTTGGGTTCCCTAGAAAACAGAGCCTGAGAAGAAAAGCTCACTTGTTAACCATGTAAGGGAGGGGCAGGGCTGGTATGAAATCTCAGAACAGCATGAAGAGGCAGAAAAGGGGAGTAGGATAGAAAAGGAGGAAAGCAAATATAACATTCTGTATTACCAAGATGGCAACAGCTTCCCAGTTAGCTGGTTGATCGATCCTAGGGCCTTTCAGGACAGGCTGTAGAGAACCACTGTGCCTTTGAGAAGAGTCAGTGGGCCATGTGCAAAATGAAAATAAATTATCTCCGAGATCCTTCTGTTCTGTTCTCACTGGTCCATGTTCAACCATATAACCCAGCTGGTTAGCACTCTGAGCTATTGTAGCTCAAGTCCCACTTTTGAGACACTCTGAGGAGCTGTGAATGTTTAAGACCCCCTCCCTTCTAGTGGTGTTATCCAGTGCCTCCTAGCAGACAATAGGGAGGCCTGGCCCTAGGACTTTGGGTACTGCACTTCATCTAAGACTGGGTGTCAGGCCAGTAGAGGGTTTGCATCTTCCCACTTGCTATGGAGAGCATCAGGGAAAGCCATGCCTGAGCCCAGTCCACATCCAGGTTAAGTGGAACCAGCTGGCTGGGGCTCTCCACAGAGCAAGCCATCAAGTGCCCAGGAGACAGATGGAGCCAAGCAAATCTGGGGAGGTATACAAATTGGGTTGGATATGATTAGACGTTTTAATGGACCCGGTATAGAAGTAGGATGCAAATCAGAAATGGACATTTATTGAGGATCTACTGTATGACAGGCTCTATGTGAAGTTTTTTTTTTCCCATGTAACAACATATGTTATGCTGATAAGCATGCAAATTTGTATATATTAGTATGATGTAAATACATATGTAGCTATAAAGATGTTTTAAGGCCAAATTGACACAGAAGATGCTTTTCTTATCTCATATTTCCATAATCCTATTTAATTCAGTCAACTCAAATCCATCTAGAGTTAATTATCTCTCATTAATTGTTTGGGAATTACAAGTTGTGTGAGACCTGGACTCTCACCAGTGCTCCCATCAAGCTTTGGCAACCTACAGCTTGTGCTGTTTACACACATTGTTATATTTGCTGACTTCCACCTGTAACAAACTCATCTGGACTCTTAAAAGTTACCTGTATCTGACCTTTATGCTCACTTTCCCCTTTTCTGTCTAACCTCCTCCCTTTTTAGTGCACTGGGACTTCCTTGTGTCCAGGACTGATCTCTTTAACTGTGTCCTGGTTCTGCCATCCTTGCTCCACCTCTCCTTAACCAGAGACCTGCAGCCAGCCCTTCTCTCCCTGCTGCACCTCGACCTCTCTCTGTCTGCTAGATATTTCCATGATAATCTGTGGCCGACACCCTTAACTGTCTAACTCAACTTCTCCCTTCTATTTTTTGAGACAGAATCTCGCTCTGTCGTCCAGGCTGCAGTGCAGTGGCGCGATCTCAGCTCACTGCAAGCTCCGCCTCCCGAACTTCTCCCTTCTTTACGATCACTCTCTTGCTTCTTGCAAGCATAACAGAGCCCACATTTTACCAGGTGCTCATCTTTTGCTGTCTCGTTTTCTAGGAAGGTGCCCATCTGTAGTTTCCGGGAGCGCAGTCTTCAATTGTGTTGTAGTCTCACCCACTACCTTACTGATGATTGGTCTAGGGCTGAGCACATGATACTATTTTGGCCAATAAGAATGAGGGGAAGTTTCCTGAGTGATACTGGGAAAAATTTTCTCATTTCAAAAAGAAATAGGCAGGAAAACATCTTCCCCTGATTCTGCTGCTCTGCCTTTTTTTCTGCTTCTGAATGCTGTTGATGGAGGACTAAATGCCTGAAGTTGATGCAACCATTTAGGAGTATGAAGGGGCAAGCCTGAGGGCAAAATCCAAAATGATGAGGATGTAACAGAAAGATGAAAAGACCTAAATCCTGATGATGGCATGTAACTACTGCCCTACTCATTGATAGCTGGGATAACAACTTTTAGCTGTCAGCTTGTTTCATCTTCTTTTTACTCTTACACCAAATAACATTTGTCATCTGCTCCACGTGTCTTCTGAAGCTGTTCTCAGTAAGGTCACAATAATCTTTCAATTGACAAAACAACTGACAGTTTTCAATCTTTATCTTGCGTGACCCCTGCATTTTATCGTTGACCTCAGCCTATATGAAATGCCATCCTTCCCTGGATTCAACTAAGTAGCTTCCTCCTGCTTTACTTCTTGACTTTCTGGTCACTTCTCAGGGATTTCAAACATTGTTTTGGAATATTTGAAACAAACTAAAAGTGTAAGAAATAATGTAACAGACATCTGCGTTTCCACCAGCTAGCTTTAACAAACAGTAACATCTAATCGTATTTATTTGTTTTGGATCTTTTTGGATTCGATCTTCTTTTCTGTCACCTGCCCTCAAAGTCACCTTCTCTAGAGTTGTTCTTCTGCTTTTATTATTGTTATTATTACGATTTTATTTACTTGTGCCTTCCTTGGCAATTGTATCCACACTCATGGCTTTACAATAGATTTTTCCATCTGAGACTGCCTTCCCAAGTTTAAAACCTATGGATCTTAGGCATTTTCACAAAAATATTTCATAGGTACCTTAAATACATATAATACACATCTCCGTCTAGTTTTAGAGCACACAGAAGTTCATCAACACAGAAGGATCTGTTTCTCAGAAGGAGAGTGGCCCCTCAGGGACTGTGTTCTTTATTCAAAATTCTGGAGACTTCACAATGGTTCTCATTCTAAGGATACATACATATGCTCTCTCCAGCATGGCTGTCTGCCTCAGATACTTAAAGCAGAGAAGTCATGAGTGCCTTACACTGGAGCTTGGGTCAATTAGAGTTCTTTATTTTGCTTTGAGTAAGCCTGTACTCAAGGTGAGTAGCTTTATGGTCACATACACACACACACACACACACAAATCCCTTCCTGGCTGTGAAAAACTCAGAATTGGAAGATTTTAATTTATCAGAATCATCTTTTGTCAGTCAGCTTTTAATTAAGTGAGTCCTCAAGCTTCCAATGGAGACTAATCGCAGCACTGTGTTGCTCAATGCACATTATAGACCCATTCACGCATTCAATCGATGTTTATTGAACGTTTATCACATGCTATTAGGCACTGTTACGGGTGATAGGAATTTGGTGGTGATCTCCATGAAGTTGGGATTCTGTTGAGCAAGAAAGCCATTAATAAATTCATCATCCAAATAAACTTAAATATATACCAATGATAAGGCTGTGAGTTATAGATCCTATGGACATGTAAAATAGGTGATCTGACATAATTTGGGGATGGCCATGGCAGAATTGCGTGTGGACTGAAAATTTGCTAATCATTTGGAGCTAACAAGGAAAGTGTGTGTGATAGAGGTGGTGGGGGTGGGGAGAATGTTCCAAGAGGAAACAATATATGTAAAGACCCTATGATAAGAGAGTGCCAAACAGGTCTGTATTCTTTCTTTCACTTTGAATTCTCAAAGTGCATACCTAAGAAATTTAAGTTTTACAAATACTGTGAGGAAAGTGTTGAATACATCTTAACCTCTTTCTTCTTTTCATAGATTCACAAGGCGTTTTAGCCTACTAAAGATTGAAAAATTATGGCATATATAACTGGTTTAACTTTGTTTAATTAAACATGCCCACATGTCCCAAACTTATTTTACCACGAAATTCTTTTTTTCTGCATTAATGGTTATTCACCTGGAGCACAATTAGTAATCTTAGCAAACAAAACAAAACATACAGCTGTCTGGGCTACATTATTCCAGGGATTAGTGATTCCCTGGCTCTTTGATGTGGGACATCTCAGGCCAAAACTGGCTGACCAGGTTTAGACAAGAGATAAAGCAGTTAGATCTGCAGATGTCTGTCCTGGTCTGTAAAACGTGTGGGGTCTTTGGTGAAAACCTCATTAACCAGTCATTTTAGCACAAATTACTCCCAGATCTCCCAATCCTGGGGCACACAGACAAGTCTATTCTCTTCTGCTTCAGTCAGAAATCTCTAGTCTACACCAAGGGTCACGACTTTCTTCTGAAAGGATCGGATGGCAAATGTTTTATGCTTTAGGGCCATTTGGACACTGTTGCAACTACTAAACCCTGCTACTGTAGTGGAAAATCAGCCATGGACAATAGGTAAATGTATGAGCGTAGCTGCATTTTAATAAAAATATATTTGCCAAAACAGGCAGTCCATCAGCAGGCCATAATTTGCCACCTCTAGGTGCATCCTATTTCTGAAAGTCATTCTGGGTGAAATTACTTTCTAATGCCATTTTGCATCTAAACCACAGGTTCATGTGCAATCACACCTTCCTTATGGATTACATATTGCAATGTGACAAACAGTGGTGATGAATACTGTGTGAGGGTTTCCACAGGGGATCTTCCTGAAGGGTGGTGAACAGTTTGTGGTTTCCATAGGGTTCATGGGGCAACCTACTTCTACCCAAGTTTTCTCACATACCTCCTAGATTTTTTTTTCATGTTTCTAGAAGAAATTCAACTTTGTGGAGCTATCATGTGGTTTTACAAACAAGGGGCTCTAAAGTTAACTGATATTATGGTTTCAAGAACAGGTCTTAGCATACTGACTATGTTACTACAAGCCACAGTCGTACAATAGCCCTGTGTTTTCTTCCATTGTCTAGCTGTGAAATCTAGAACCAGAATTGGCCTTTGTCTCAACAAAGGTCACTCAAAGTTAAAAAAAAAATTACACCAAAATACATACACACGTATAAAATAACTTCACTACCTATACATCCTTAAACCATAGGAACAACTTTTATGCATCAATCACCAGGCATCTTACTTGCAATGTGCACAGAAATAAGAGGAAAAGCTTTTAATTACCTGCTTTTTCACAGCTAATAATGGGCTCATAGGTTGATATGACTCCAGGATGGTATTATTTTCAATGACCCTAAGTGCTATGGCATACCCTTATCTAGTTTCTGACCTGAGGGCAGTGAACCTGCTGGGTAAGGTCAGCCATAGGAAATTAGCTCACAAAACAGATGCCACCCTCTGCCCAACTTCTGTTACATGGCATTTATTAACACTTGTATTACAGTCTTTTTTTTTTTTTTTTTTTTTTTTTTTTTTGAGACGGAGTCTCGCTCTGTCGCCCAGGCTGGAGTTCAGTGGCGCAATCTCGGCTCACTGCAAGCTCCGCCTCCCGGGTTCACGCCATTCTCCTGCCTCAGCCTCTCCGAGTAGCTGGGACTACAGACGCCCGCCACCACGCCCGGCTAATTTTTTGTATTTTTAGTAGAGACGGGGTTTCACCGTGGTCTCGATCTCCTGACCTCGTGATCCGCCCGCCTCGGCCTCCCAAAGTGCTGGGATTACAAGCGTGAGCCACCGCGCCCGGCTCACTTGTATTACAGTCTTAGCTGTCAGACCAATCACTTTTAGATAACTACTCACAGAAGTGATTGCTCTCACTGCTTCCCACCTTATAACTGCCTTTAAGCCACCACCAGTTCACATTCCACCCGAGGGTCCCTTGTTGCAGCCCCGTTCCTGGAACTAGTTTGTATGTGTGTGTCTTTCAGATTGTTAGAAAAATAGAGCCCAGATGATCTCATATAATTGGGGGATATTGTAAGAATGAGGCCTCCCCTCTTCCTTCTTGCTCAGCCATTCTGATGCCTCTCTCACCTCTCTGTTGGCCTCTTGATCTCTTTCTCTGTATTTCATCTTCAAACTCCCTATGCAAGAAGGACGTGATCATCCAGGCTAATGACCATCTGATATCCAGCACAAATTTTCATTAGCATTTGGGCTAGACATAGATTATCTGTCCAACAGAAATAGTATTCTTGAAAGCACATGACTTTGCTAGTCATGAAGACTAGTCTGAAGCTGGGCAGAGCTACTAGCTGATTCTTGAAGGCCTTGAGATCTGACCAATTAGAGTATAGGCATAGAGTATATGAAGTCACAGAAGAAATATTGAGGGAAAAAAAAAAGAAGAATATAATTTCAAGGAAGAAATTATAAATGGTCCCAGTAGCAGCCACCAGCATCATACTAGTTGTTAAATCCAATTAGTGTTATTCAGTCTTTATTTACTTAATCTCTGCAAAATTCAACATTGTTAAAAACTGTCTCCTCCCCTTGATTTTCTTCTCCTTTCTACATCTTCTCACCTTTGTTTTTTAGGATTCCTCTTCTTCTCATCTTCTAAATGTTTGTGCCTCTAAGGCTTATATTTGCCCTCTGTTGATCTCACATTGTCCCTGAAAATCACATCCAGTTATTGACTATACCATGATTTGCTAGATGTATGGCTCCACTCAGAATCTCTCTTGAATTCTAATTTTATAAAGTTAGCTTTTGGCTGGGCATCACAACTTACCTAGATGAAGGAACTAAAACTCATTATAAGACACTGTAACAAAATCTGAACTTATTGTTTTTTTCTTTTTTAAAAAAATAAATTAGTGGTTCTCAGTAGGAGAATGATTGAGGTCCCATGGGACGTTAGGCAATGTCTAGAGACATAGCCTTGACTATGGGTGGAGGTATGTGCTACTGGCATCTAATGCATAGAGGTCAGAGATGGTGGGAAACATCCTACAATGCACAGGACAGTTTCCTCAAATAATTTAAAAAAAAAATAGCCCAACGTGTCAATAATGCCAAGGTTGGGAAACCATGCTGTAAATGTATTTCGCATATTCCCATTGTGTGTGGGAATAGCATGATTATCTGCCATGTCACGTAAGCCTAGAAATCTACAAGTCATAAAGCAATAGTTTGGAGGCAGGCCTTGGAGGCAAGTATCCTGTGTCGGAATCCCACTACGGCCACTTACCAGCTGTGTGACCTTTGGCAAGTTACCTAATCTGTAGAATTTCCTCATCTTTATAGGGATATAATAATAATTCCTCTCCCATAGAACTGTTGTGAAGTTTAAATGAGTTACTACAGGCCAGGTGTTTTGTTTGTTTTTTTGTTTGTTTTTTTGAGATGGAGTCTAGCTCTGTTGCCCAGGCTGGAGTGCAGTGGCGCAATCTCGGCTCACTGCAAGCTCCGCCTCCCGAGTTCACGCCATTCTCCTGCCTCAGCCTCCCCAGTAGCTGGGACTACAGGTGCCCGCCACTGCGCCTGCCACCACGTCCGGATAATTTTTTGTATTTTTAGCAGAGACAGGGTTTCACCGTGGTCTCGATCTCCTGACCTCGTGATCTGCCGGCCTTGGCCTCCCAAAGTGCTGGGATTACAGGCGTGAGCCACCACGCCCAGGCCAGGTGTTTTGAATGGTGTTTGGCTCCTAGTAAATGCTCAATAAATATCATTTATTATTTATGTTATTGTTATTCTGACTCTGCCTGACCAACTTCTCCTTCCCTGCTTATTAAATCATTCATGCTGTTAATGCCTTATTGCACGTAACCTTTTTTTTCCTTAAAAAATGCAACAACTTCCTAATTGATCAGTCTTGCCCTGCTTAAATTCATCTTCTATATACTCACTACAGGGTGCTATTTCTAAAGCATAGTATTGGTCATGTCACCTCCAATTTAAAACCCTTCAAAAGTTTGCATTGTTTATAGGAAAAAGTCTGAATTATTTGACATGGCATAAAAAGCCAGAGAGAATAATTTATCTGCAGACATTATTATTTTCATCACTTTCCCATACTCCTCCTATAGCTTGCACTCAAACTTTGCTAAACTACTTCTTATGACCTGAATTCATCATGTTTAAATTTTATTCACAGAAAAACAGAACAAATGACAAGGATGAAATGAGTATTATTCAATTATTTGTCAAGACTTAAATATAAAGCCAACTGTTGTGATAAGTCCTGAGATAATAAAGGTAGACCAGAAATGATCTCTGCCTTCAAATAATTTAAAGTCTTAGCTTTTTTCTATTTATTATTATTTAACTACTACTAGTTTTAAGCATAATTCTCTAATTTCTATTCCCAGATTTGTTTTGTAGAAGTTTGTATTTGTTTCTTAGAGGTTTACTCTTATACTGTTAATAACATGGATGATGTAAATTAATCCTTTAAGATTGAAACACTCCAGAGAAATGGCTGCAGCCCTTCAGGAAGATTCTCTGAGATTCATGGTTTCATAGTCAGTTATTAACATTCATAACCTATCTATTGATAGAAAAAGGTTTGGGTACACATTGTGGACCACATTTTGTCACCTGACATAAGAATTACTGTAGTTGCCTAGAACTATGCATTTAGATTTTTTCCTTGTTCATCACATCACTTGATGTACAAGTGATTTTGGTCACTTTTACATTTGTTATATTTTTGTGACTAATGAGAGTCATCTGTCACTATTTTCTCCCTCAAATTACTCCCAGACATGGACACAATATTTGATGTAGGCACCTGATCAAGATCCACCAGACTATCAGTGAACTTGAAAGGTTCCCAGGTACCTGATGTTGATGCTATTTCACTACAATGAGAGCAAATGATCAATTTAACATTTCTGAGATTAATGACTATTTTTGTGGTGTTGAAAGGCCACCAGTGAGAGTTTGCATTTTAATTCTGTAGCCCTTAATATATTTAGCAATAAAGCTGTAGATTCAAATAAAATATACAGCATTTTGAAAATACATTACACTCTAAAATTTAATGTACTTTAAAATTGTTATAGACTTTTTGAAATGTCTGTCTGATGATGCCACATAAATTGTCAAAAGCAAGAAAATAGTGATGTGGAAAGTGACAATCTATTCTTAAACCAACTCCATGTATCACAAGTACTACATAAAATCAGGGAGCCTTAGTCATTATCCATTGTGCTTCAAAATTTGAGTGACTTAGGTGAAGATTAGTTTAACTTAAAACTAATCCCCCCATACTCTCTATTTTAACCCCATGAATATAATTCACATGTCTCTAAGTTAGTACTTCATATTGATAGAACAACCAAAATAGTGGAGTGTCTTGTATTTTCCTTATGTAACCTGCAGTATAAGTGAATTTGACATCATTATTAAATGAGATCTGATACATAATTAAATGTATGCCAATAACAGTAGCCTTATTAATATCTTTGGCATCATTAATTTAGCTCTTCTCCCTTTCTTTCATTAATTTGAAACAACCTCTTTTAGTACATGGGAACACTTTAAGAACTGTCAAACTTTTCTTCTGCCAGCCTTCAAAGGTCAAAACTAGCTGTGACACCTAAAATTCAAATGTAATTAGTTCGAGATTTACAGGGATTGTATGCCAATCTTCTAGTAGCTAAGAAGTGACGTGGTATCTAACCTTTTGTGGCCTCAAGAGACATTCAGATAGATGTGAAGATAAACAGAAAAATATTACCCACCACATTCACTGTTGGTGTGCCTACTAGATTTCTTTTTTCCTGATTTGGGTTTTGGAATTTGTGTTTTTACACTTTCTCTTGATTTTAAGAACAAATCTCTCACAGCATCCTAGCACTGAGTTGGTATTCTTATTTAAAGCTTAGCTCACGTGATATATACTTGGATCGGTAAACTGAAGGACTTGTACAGTCATGATTTTTAATGAAGCATGTTTGAATAATTACGCTAATTTACAAAGCACTAGAATCAAATCAAGTGATCAAAGTTTTCATGATTGCTATCATGTGTTCCTAACCCCCCTCTGCCACCCTCACAATTTGCTGCATGTAGAAGTCTTTCCTAGGAATGTGTTTGGAAATAGATATTAATCAATGCTGAGCCATTAGAAAAAAAATTTTGTAAGCAGCCTAATGCACTTTATGTTATGCTTCTATAGTGGACTATATGTGACTGTAGAGGCAATATTATTCTGCCACACTCTTGCCTAAATACCACCTACAATCAATACTGCATTCTGCCTTGACAGAAAGCTGAATTTTTATCTGTTAAATGTGTGAGCTTGGGGCAGTGATGTGTCGGAAGTGGTTTAAATCTGAAATGTGATGTGCTGCAAAGAGAGTTGATTGACATCTTTGTTTATTGAAAAGTATTACATGAACAACAAAACACAGGCAGAGGCAGAACACTCCATTGCAAAATGCAGCTGTGTTATTTTTCAATCCTATGTGCTCTGCCCCTTTGAAGCTTGTCTGATGTAATAAAGCCAGAAGATATAAAACAAACAAGAGTCTTCTTGATTCAACACTCAAAAATTTAGACAAGGATGCTTTTCTTTTTTTGGCTTGGGGTAAAATCCCTCCCACAGAACTCTTGCTGCCCTGACATTCTATAAGGATATTTACTTCTGAAAAACTGTACATTTAAAATTATGCTCTTATGTTTATGAACTTGAATATAAATTCAGAATTATTTAATAAGAAAACAAATTGGAGAGGGTTGAATGTTTTTATGTATCCTCTATAAACGAGAAAAAGGACATTAGTGACACTAATCTTAAAGCACTAAACATGCAAGAATAAGAAATTAAATTCCCTTTAAATTTTATGTTAGAATAATTATCCCCCTCAATGCAATTTGCCCATGTTTTATTAAAGCTTTATTATGTCAAGGTAAATAGAGGTTAATGCTGCTGTTACTTCTTCCAATGAAGTATTATCTTTAATCTTGCTTTAATAAAATAGTGGTAAATTGCACAGTAGGGGTAATCACCATGGGCTAATTTAGAGAGTTGTAAAATCCTTTACCAAGTATATACTATAGTTAAAAATAGAAGTAGTCTTAAGAAAACACAAATTGCAATGTAACTTGGAGGAAGTTAAGGAGATTGCTATTTATAATTTTAATGACTTACTTAATTAAATAGATGATTATTGAGTACCTACTATGTGCACTGTTCTGTGTCAAGGGTATGAAAGCATATAAAGATGGACTTTCTCCCTAAGGAGCTTATGATTAACTACTTGGGCAAATACATAAAAACAAATCACTATTGACTATGAAGCTTGTCATAGCAGAAGTGTGAACATCCCTGCCATGGATTTTTAGAAGATAGAAAGGTCACTTCAGGCAGAAGATCAAGAAGGGGTCATCTGAACTGAGTCTTGAAGGATGGTATAAAATGGAAATGTGTCTGAGGAAAGGGAAGGATATTTTAGGTAGGGAAATGGCAAGAGCAAAGGACTGGGGCCAAAAAGTACCAGATGTCCAATCAATATTTTCTTGCCATTTTCAATCAGAGCTGAGAGTTGGACTGAAAGACCAGTCAGAGTCTATTACAAAAAGCCAGTTGAGAAGCAGAGAGGTCTTCTACCATTCTGGATTGGACAGCCTTAGCTGGAAAAAAAATTTCGCTATATATATATAATATATATGACTATGTGCATATATTTATATATAATATATATAAAATCTCCCACATTACTGAGTTAATAGACTATATACATTATTAAACATATGTAAAAACAGAAAAAAGGTTGCTTTTTGTTTTTTATCTTCACATTTCTTTTATGTATTTTTTAAAATTTTAATTTAATTTAAGATCCAGGATACAAGTGCAGGATGTGAATGTTTCTTACATAGGTAAATGTATGCCATGGCGGTTGGCTGTACCTATCAACCCTTAACCTAGGTATTAAACTCAGCATGCATTAGCTATTTTTCCTAATGCTCTCCCCCTCCCCACCTTGCCCCCTGACAAGCCATCGTGTGTATGTGTGTCCCCGGCCCTGTGTCCATGTGTTCTCATTGTTCAGCTCTCGCTTATAAGTGAAAACATGGGGTGTTTGGTTTTCTGTTCCTGTGTTAGTTTGCTGACTTCCCTTTACTTCCCTTGTTAGCTGTATTCCCATTTATTTTATTCTGTTTGTAGCGATTGTGAATGGGAATTAATTCATAATTTGGCTCTCTGCTTGTTTGTTGTTGGTGTGTAGGAATGCTTGTGATTTTTGCACATTGATTTTGTATCCTGAGATTTTGCTGAAGTTGCTTATCAGCTTAAGAAGATTTTGGGCTGAGATTATGGGGTTTTCTAGATATAGGACCATGTCATCTGCAAAGAATGACAGTTTGACTTTTTCTTGTCCTATTTGAGTACCCTTTATTTCTTTCGCTGGCCAGAGCAATCCAGAGAAAGATTAATTCTTTCTCTGGCCAGGGCAAAAGAACTTCCAACACTATGTTATGTTTAATAGGAGTGGTGAGAGAGAGCATCTTTGTCTTATGCCAGTTTTCAAGGAGAATGCTTCCAGCTTTTGTCCATTCAGTATGATATTGGTTGTGGGTTTGTCATAAATGGCTGTTACTATTTTGAGGTATGTTCCATCAATACCTTGTTTATTGGAAGTTTTTAACATGAAGGGATGTTGAACTTTATTAAAGACCTTTCTGTGTCTATTGAGATAATCATGTGGTTTTTGTCTTTAGTTCTGTTATGTGATGAATTACATTTATGATTTGCATATGTTGAACGAGCCTTGCATCACGGGGATGAAGCCCACTTGATTGTGGTGGATAAGCCTTTTGATGTGCTACTGGATTTGGTTTGCCAGTATCTTATTGAGGATTTCTGCATTGATGTTCATAAGGGATATTGGCCTAAAGTTTTCTTTTTTTGTTGTATCTCTGCCAGGTTTTGGTATCAGGATGATGCTGGCCTCATAAAATGAGCTAGGGAGGAGTCCATCCTTTTGAATTGTTTGAAATAGTTTCAGAAGAAGTGGTACCAGCTCCTCTTTTACCTCTGGTAGAATTCAGCTGTAAATCCATCTAGTCCTGGGCATTTTTTGGTTGGCAAGCTATTTATGACTGCCCCAATTTCAGAACTTGTTATTCATCTATTCAGGGATTCAACTTCTTCCTGTTCAGTCTTGGGAGGGTGTATGTTTCCAGGAATTTATCCATTTTGTCTAGATTTTCTAGTTTATTTGCATATAGCTGTTTATAGTATTCTCTGATGGTTGTTTGTATTTCTGTGGGGTCAGTGGTGATATCCCCTTTATCTTTTTTGTGTCTATTTGATTCTTCTCTCTTTTCTTTGTTAGTCTAGCTAGCAGTCTTTTTTTTTTTGAGATGGAGCCTCACTCTATTGTCCAGTCTGGAGGGCAGTGACACAATCTTGGCTCACTGCAACCTTCATCTACTGGGTTCAAGTGATCCTCCTGCCTCAGCCTCCCTAGTAGCTGGGACTACAGGTGCATGCCACCATGCCCAGCTAATTTTTGTATTTTTAGTAAGACAGCATTTCACCATGTTGTCTAGGCTGGTCTTGAACTCCTGACCTCAAGTGATTCGTCTGCCTTGGCCTCCAAAAGTGCTGGGATTATAAGCAAGAGCCACCACGCCCGGCCCATGGTCTATTTTTTTGATTTTTTCAAAAAATCCAGCTCCTGGATTTGTTGATTTTTTTTGGAAGGGATTTTGGTGTCTCTATCTCTTTCAGTTCCACTCTGATCTTGTTTATTTCTTGTCTTCTGCTAGCTTTGGGGTTTGTTTGCTGTTGGTTCTCTAGTTCTCTTAGTTGTGATGTTAGGATGTCAATTTGAGATCTAACTTTTTGATGTGGGCATTTATTTATTAATTTATGACCATAGTTTTGTTAAGTATAAAATAGGAATAATAGTAACTACATAAATTGTGCAAATTCAAATGGGAAAACCATGTTTTACATCAGTTCTACTGGGATTATAAAGCACAAGGATTTAATTATTATGACATAGTAACTTTATAAAATGAAGTAATCAGAGACATTTTTTAATTGGAAGGGCATAACTAGGATCAACATGGATAAAAGTGCTAAAAGGAAACAAATTCAAATCAACATTATAAGTATAATTCTTATAAGTACAAGTATACAGTATAATTCTTAATTATTTTCACCCCATGTTCAAAATGAAACATATTAAAAATTATTTCTTGATTTTACCATGAAAAGCAAATGCCTTCCTTTAAGACTTAAGTAATGAATGAATAAGCTATTAAAGTTGTCTGTGGATAGCACAAATATTTTAACCCTAATTTGGGAAGTACTACATGGTATATATTAAAAAATGTAAATACAGACCCTTCTTTCCCTAACTTATCATTTGTTCAGCAAAGCTTGTGCATCTTGTGCCTCATGATCAACATTTTCCAAAGTATACTGTAGTTTTATGCAATAATCTTATTAGATCATGGTATGTATTTTTAGGCAATACAGTATCTGTAATTTGAATCTAAAGCTTATTTATTTCTCAGGTAAAATATTTCTACTACATAGTGTTGTATAAGGCAGAAGTACTAGTATCTAGATTTTTCACCTAATCACCAGTATTCTTACACTGTAACAGTATTTCATGTCTGCAGGTGAATTGTAATTTCCTCAAGGACAGACACCTTATTTTCTATACTGTTTTACCATTTTGCATCTTAAAGCAAAATTAGAGACATATTTTCAGTGTTTCTCTAGCATTTTTTCTTTATGGAACGCTCTGGGATATTCAAGTTTGGGTTGTACGATGAAGGATGAAAAGAATCAAAATTACTCTCCATTACTCAGGGGTATTTAGAAAAGTCAGGACTACAGCGTGACAGTGAGTTATGGGCCCTCTTATCTTGTGTTCTTAAGAAAAACTATTTAGTGAATGGATCCCACTTTTTGCATATGAATAGGATCACAATCATTCATACAAACATAAACATGCCATCTTTCTTGGTGCTGACTTAGTTTTTCACCAAGCCTCTTCTCTTCTACTTCCGGACATGACATGCACTCTACCGTGTGGCATGGTGGGCCTTTCTCAATAATCTGTGTAAGAGAAGTTCATATCTTTTGTTGTAAAAAAATAACCTTTACACATCTTTAAGTCTCACACACAAGGTGAGAAGCACTACCAATTGACTCTACAAAAGCATAAACCAGAACATAATTTTTGCACTTAAAAACACTAAGACCTGAAATTAGGAAACTGTAAAACTGCAGAAGCACTCAAACCAACATATAGCTTTACCCTGAGTAATATAAGAGTAGAGGTATTTTAGACCTAATACACAGAGTTCTAGGTGTAATTCTGTTAAGCAGCTTTACATTTTGCCATTAGAAATATTTCCCCTCTGTGTTAAGCTTTAATATCCTTTCGAATGCATTAATGTATCGCCAGAACAGACTCTCACAGACCCCTGGCTGCTTTAAATATTTCCATTTTAATAACAGCTTCAGATCTTCACTCAGAGCTTTATATACCCTTACTGTCACAGAGGCTTGTGAAAGACAGAAGGAAACAGCTCATCATCCACAAAAGTCATCCAATGTACAATTGTTTGCTTTAGAATACAACCCACATGAAAATTAAAGGGAAACATCATTTACATTTTGTTTTCTCTATCCTTTGTGCTCATCTCTGAATACTTCTACAGACATTTTCAAAGTCCCTGTAAGGACGGCTTAAATTCTCTCTTTCTGAAAGTGACTGTAGTTTCATACTAAAATAGCTAAGGTCCCTCTCTTAAATCTCAGAAAGGCAGAGTAGAGCCAAATGTTGTTTAGACCTTCATAATGTGAGGTGTTGCAATCAGACTTGCTATTAAGTAGCATGGGAGCTGAGAGGTAAGGAGTAGCACTTCACCAATGCAGCAGGATTAAAACGTTTGTGACAGTGGTGATGGTTCTTCATGTTTGTCTAAAAGGAAAAGTGGGCATTTAATATTTTGTGTAATTTCTGACCTTACCAGTAACCACTGTCATGCTTCAGAGAAAACCAATAATAATTTTGGAATTAAGGAACAGGGATAACTTAAGGCAAACTAGAAGAAGGTTCCAGATATAATCTTGAAGACCTGCAAAAGTTTTCATTACAAAAATGAAGACAAAATTAGAACAGGCTAGAATGACTATGAAGACACAAATAAAATAAGGAGTTGGCAGGGTAGACAAAGTGTCAGAAGACAGAGGATCCTGGGCACATTTTTTATTTTTTATTTTTTATTTTTTATTTTTTTGAGACGGAGTCTCGCTCTTTCGCCCAGGCTGGAGTGCAGTGGCGTAATCTCGGCTCACCGCAAGCTCCGCCTTCCAGGTTCACGCCATTCTGCTGCCTCAGCCTCCCGAGTAGCTGAGACTACAGGCGCCTGCCACCAAGCCCGGCTAATTTTTTGTATTTTTAGTAGAGACAGGGTTTCACCATGTTAGCCAGGATGGTCTCCATCTCCTGACCTCATGATCCGCCCACCTTGGCCTCCCAAAGTGCTGGGATCACAGGCGTGAGCCACCGCACCCGGCTGGCACATTTTGTACTTTGCTCATATTGTTTATCTATGAGTATTGTGCCATTTAATATTCCACCTTCAAAAAATGCGATTTGGGGCTGGGCATGGTGGCTCACGCCAGTAATCCCATCACTTTGGGAGGCCAAGGTGGGCAGATCATCTGAGGTCAGGAGTTTGAGAATAGCCTGACCAACATGGAGAAACCCCGTCTCTACTAAAAATACAAAAATTAGCCGGGCATGGTGACGGAATGCCTGTAATCCCAACTATTCAGGAGGCTGAGGCAGGAGAATTGCTTGAACCCCAGAAGCGGAGGTTGCAGTGAGCTGAGATTGTGCCATTGCACTCCAGCCAGGGCAACAAGAGTGAAACTCAGTCTCAAAAAAAAAAAAAAAAAAAAATGTGATTTGCCAAAGATGGTAAACTCTTTGTTCCCTTACTGAATTTTGGTTAATTTATAATTGTTAATGAAAATACGAGGCAAAACTGCATACTCTCAAATGATAGCTCACTCTGATCCACCAGAAAGAGGAATAAGACTGAGGCTCAACATTGTGGGACTAGGCTCCAACCTGAGTATTTTAAACTAACTTAGTGTGTCCCTCATTGATGACAATGACCCATTTGAAGTCTTCACCTTTTCATTACACCCTCAGTGATCCCAAAGGGTCTTATCTAATTTGTTTTCTTTGGTAAACTGAAAATAACTATGAATTAATTTCACTTTAATTAACATATATCTTTGAACAATTGTCTCTCTTTATTTTTATTATTTATTTATTTATTCATTTATTTATTTTTGAGACGGAGTTTCACTGTTGTTCCCCAGGCTGGAGTGCAATCGGGCCATCTGGGCTCACTGCACCTCTGCCTTCTGGGTTCAAGCGATTCTCCTGGCTCAGCCTCCCGAGTAGCTGGGATTACAGGCACCTGCCACCAGTCTCTTTTATTTTAAATACTAGTTTAGTTTAGTTTGAATGTTTGGTGTATCCAAACAATCAAACCAGCAACCAACACCTGAATTCCAAGTGTTAATTTCCAATTGTTTGCCACTTTTCATATTGATATTACACCAGAAACTACAACACAATACATTCCAAAAAAGTTTAACATTTTTACTTGTAATTCCCTGCTCTTCTGTGTCTGTCTGTTACTAACACTTTATTCACCCAGACTTACAGGCTCAAATCCTTGGAGTTTCCATTGACTTTTCTCTCTCAAGCAAAGCTTACATTTTGTTTATAATACTTTCTTCCTACTCTTTTATATTCTAATTCTTTTCTGCTCTTATGACTACCACTATGGCAGAGGTCCTCAAGGAACACAAGATAATCTATTAAGGAAGAAAAGAAATCATTAGGATTTCTACAAAAAAAAAAAAAAAAAAAAAAAAAATCCTTAGGGGAGGGGCCAAGATGGCTGACTAGAAACAGCTGCATTCAGATGCTCCCACTGAGAAAAATGAAAGTGGCAAGTGAATCCTGCACTGACAACTGAAGTATTCGGGTTTCTCACTGGGATTGACTAGATGGTTAGCACGACCTATGGAGAGCGAGGAAAAGCAGGGTAGAGTGACAGCCTACCCGGAAGCCGCACGGGTAAGGGGAGCTCCCACTTCCAGCCAAGGGAGGCAGTGAGTGATTGTGCTACCCCACCTGGGAAACCACTTTTTTTCCATGGATCTGTGCAACCCATGGATCAGGAGATCCGCCTCGTGAGCCCACGGCACCAGGGCCTTGGGTCCCAAGCACAGAGCTGTGCAGAGTCTCAGCGGCCACTCAGCTGCAGACTGCCTAAGACTAGTGAGTTCCCGGAGGGAAGGGCATCAGTCCTTATTGCCTCTGCCTGCTGCTTGAGATGACTGAGCTCCCACGGGGAAGGGCAGCAGCCATCACTACAGCTGTAGTCAGCCATTTTTCCCCTGCTGGTGCTGGGGAGACTGAGTAGTTTGGACCCAGGAGGAATTCCTCACAGCACAGCACAGCACAGCAGATGACAGATGGTGACCAGACTACCTCTTTAGGCTGGACCACTCCTTCTCACCGGGTGGAGCCTCACTGCAGGAATTTCAGCAACTCCAGCCAGGAGTTCACAGACAGAACTCTTGATTTCCCTGGGAAGGAGCCTCAGTGGGGAGGGACGGTCACAGTCTCCATGGATCAGCAGTCTTAGTCTTTCCTCCTGCTGGCTCGGAGGAATCCAGGCACTCCCAATAAGAGGAATTCCCCCGAGTGCAGTGTACGCCCTCACCAAGGGGCAGCCAGAGTGCTTCATTAAGTGGGTCCCTGATCCCATGCCTCCTGACCGGGTAAGACCCACCAACAGGGGCCGCCAGACACCTTACACAGGACCATTCCCGCTGGCATCAGGTTGGTGTCCCTCTGGGACAGAGCTTCCAGAGGAATGAGCAGGCAGCCATCTTTGATATTCTGCTGCCTCCACTGGTGACATCGTCAGGTGCAGGAGGGACCCAGCTGAACTGGGTCTGGAGAGAACTCCCAGCAAACCACAGCCCTATAGAAGAGG
The DNA here is from genome assembly GCF_028878055.3 of Symphalangus syndactylus. Taxonomy (NCBI): domain Eukaryota; kingdom Metazoa; phylum Chordata; class Mammalia; order Primates; family Hylobatidae; genus Symphalangus; species Symphalangus syndactylus. Next base: position 75,640,513 of record NC_072424.2, read on the forward strand.
GGCCTGACTGTTAAAATAAAAACAAACAGAAAGCAACAACAACAGCATCAACGAAAACATTCCCGCAAAAACCCTATCCAAATGTCAGCAACCTCAAAGATCAAAGCTAGATAAACCCATGAAGAAGAGAAAGAATCAACAAAAAACACTGAAAACTCAAAAAATCAGAGTGCCTCTTCTCCAAATGATCGTAATACCTCTCCAGCAAAAACTGGGAAAAGGCTGAGATGGATAAATTGACAGAAGAAGGCTTCAGAAAGTGGGTAATAATGAACTTCACTGAGCTAAAGGAGCTAAGTTCTAACTCAATGCAAAGAAGCTAAGAACTATGATAAAACATTACAGGAGCTGTTAACCAGAATAACCAGTTTAGAGAGGAACATAAATGACCTGATGGAGGTGAAATACACAACAGGAGAACTTCGCAATGAAGCCACAAGTATGAATAGTCAAATAAATGAAGGGGAGGAAAGAATTTCAGAGCTTGAAGGCCACCTTGCTGAAATAAGACAGGCAGACAAGATTAGAAAAAAAAAATGAAAAAAAGAACAAACAAAACCTCTGAAAACTATGGGATTATGTAAAAAGACCAAACCTACGACTGATTGGGGTACCTGAAAGAGACGGGGAGAATTGAACCAAGTTGGGAAACATACCTCAGAATATCATAGTAACTACATCCCAAGGTTATTGTAAAGATTAAATGGAATAATATATATTAGTATAAATTACTCAATGTAGGGTGCCAGTTATTATTAATTTGTAAAACATACATACTTTTACCTATCATGATAATCTTTTGTTACAAAAGAAAAATTAAGCCAAATGGGAGATAGAAGAAACACAGAAAGTGTAGAACACATAGAAAACATAAAAATAAATGTAAATATATTAAACTCCCCAGTTAAGGAAAAAGATTTGCAGTCTGTTAATATCCAGTTGTATGCACTATATATGCTCAATGTGTTTACAAGAGATGCAGTGGAGATTTATAGATAGACAAATATGCAATTCAAAGTAGGGGAAAAGATACAGCAGATAAGGTTAACTACATGAAACCTGGTATGAAATATTAATTTCAGATCAAATAGAAAACAGATAAAGAGAATCATTTTATGATGACAAAAAATTCAAGTCACAGGCACTCAACAATTTCAATTGTTATGTACTTAATAACATAACTTCAAAATAATAAAGAAAAAATTGGCAGGACTGCAAGATAAATTGAAAGCCTACCTTATTATTGAAATAATTTAAATACTGGAGTAAATGATGTTAGGCAAATGAAATATTAGTAGGATATTAAAATTTGAACTGCCCAAGTACAAGTTCAACCTAGGGGATGGGCAGTAAAGTACACCACCCAACAACTGTGACGTGCATTCTTCTTAAGCACATCTAGAACATTTATGAAAATTGACTACGTGCTAAGCCATAAAAACTAACCTCTACAAATTTCAAAGATTAGTGTCATGAAGACCACACTCTGATTGCAATGCAACTGCATTAGTAAAAAACAACAAAAACTACAAAACTCCCAAACATTTGGAAGTTAAAAAGCAAAGCTCCAAGTAATTTTTAATGAACGTTAGAAAGTATTTACACCCGAATTATTTTAGAAAGTATTTACAACTGAATTATTTTAAACATACTACATATCAAAACTTTGGGATATAGCTAAAATGCAATTTAGACCAAAATGTATAGTTCTAAATGCTTATGTTAGAAATGAAGAAAGCATAAATTTCCAACTTTATAAGTTTCATGCGTGTCCATGTGAAGAGACCACCAAACAGGCTTTGTGTGAGCAAATGGCTGTTTATTTCACCTGGTTGCAGGCGGGCTGAGTCCGAAAAGACAGTCAGCAAAAGGAGATGGGGTGCGGCCGTTTTATAGGATTTGGGTAGGTAAAGGAAAATTACAGTCAAAGTGGGGGTTGTTCTCTGGCGGGCAGAGTGAGGGTCACAAGGTGCTCAGTAGGGGAGCTTTTGAGCCAGGATGAGCCAGAAGGAATTTCACAAGACACTGTCATCAGTTAAGGCAGGAACAGGCCATTTTCACTTCTTTTGTGGTGGAATGTTATCAGTTAAGGCAGGAACTGATCATCTGGATGTGTACGTGCAGGCCACAGGGGATATGATGGCTTAGCTTGGGCTCAGAGGCCTGACATTCCTGTCTTCTTATATTAATAAGAAAAATAAAACGAAATAGTGGTAAAGTGTTGGGACAGCGAAAATTTGGGGGGATGGTAGGGAGAGATAATGGGCGATGTTTCTCAGGGCTGCTTCAAGCAGGATTAGGGGCGGCATGGGAACCTAGAATGAGAGAGACTAAGCTGAAGGAAGATTTTGTGGTAAGGGGTGGTATTGTGGGACTGTTAGAAGAAACATTTGTCATTTAGAATTATTGGCGATGGCCTGGATACGGTTTTGTATGAATTGAAAAACTAAACGGAATAAGAGAAGGAGAAAAACAGGTATTAAAGGTCTAAGAATTGGGAGGACCTAGGACATCTAATTAGAGTGCCTAAGGAAATTCAGCATAATCCTGTCAGCAAAGATTATTTATTTACTTCAACAGTTAAGAGTGGCAGTTTGGGGATAGCACCAGGAGATATCAGCTGTGATGGCTTGGAGAAACAGTGTAAACCGGCAGTGTAAACAAGAGCAGGGTATGCATGAGTAGTTGAGAATGGTGGACAGGAGTATGACTAGACAGAAGATAGTAGGGATGATAAGTTTTTTGGAGGCACAGTCTAAGTTAGTCTGGTGTCTGGAATGAGACTGGGGCCTAATAAAAAGGAGCATCTATACAGGAGCTCAAATGGGCTGTACCCTGTAGTATTCTGAGGACAGGTCTGACTTTTGAGAAGGGAAAGTGGTAAAAGTATTGTCCAGTCCTTTTTAAGTTGGTGGCTGAGTTTGGTGAGGTGTGTTTTTAAAAGACCTTTAGTCTGTCACTGAATACTAAGAGTCTGAAAAACTGCTTGGCTGATTTGACTAATAAAAGCTGGTCCGTTATCTGACTGTATAGAGGTGGGAAGGCTAAACTGAGGAATTATGTCTGACAGAAGGGAATGACAAGGCTAAACTGAAGAATTATGTCTGACGGAAGGGAAGAAATGACTGCAGTGGCCTTCTCAGACCCTGTAGGAAAGGACTCTACTTATCCAGTGAAAGTGTCTACCTAGACTAAGAGGTATTTTAGTTATCTTACTCGGGACATGTTGAGTAAAGCTAATTTGCCAGTCCTGGGTGGGGGCAAATCCTTGAGCTTGATGTGTAGGGAAGGGAGGGGGCCCGAATAATCCGTGAGTAGTAGTAGAATAGCAGATGGAACACTGAGAAGTTATTTCTTTGAGGATAGACTTCCACGATGGAAAGGAAATGAGAGGTTCTAAGAGGCCGGCTAGTGGCTTGTACTATAGCATAGCCTGCCTTTGCTGGTGTGTGGCTATTAGGCCTGGTGGAACTGCCATCAATAAACTAAGTGTGATCAGGGTGAGAAACAGGGAAGAAGGAAATGTGGGGAAATGGAGTGAACGTCAGGTAGATCAGAGAGAGGCAGTCATGAGGGTCAGGTGTGGTATCTGGAATAATGTGGGAGGCCGAATTGAAGTCCTGGGCAGGAACAATGATAATTGTGGAGACTTAACAAAGAGTGAGTATAGCTGAAGGAGCCGGGGAGCAGACAGTATATGCATCAGGTGTGAGTAAGAAAATAGATTTTGGAAATTATGAGAGATGTAGAAAGTGAGTTGAGCATAGTTTGTGATTTTTAGGGCCTCTAAAAGTATTAAAGCAGTGGCAGCTGCTGCACGCAGACATGAGGGCTAGGCTAAAACAGTAAGGTCAAGTTGTTTGGACAGAAAGGCTACAGGGTGCGGTCCTGGCTCTTGTGTAAGAATTCTGACCACACTAACCATGCCTAGGAAGGAAAGGAGTTGTTGTTTTGTAAGGGATTGCGGTTTAGGAGATTAATTGGACACGATCAGCAGGGAGAGCATGTGTGTTTTTATGAGAATTATGCTGAGATAAGTAACAGATGAGGATGAAATCTGGGCTTGAGTGAAGTAATGGGGGCTGTCTGTGAAGCCTTGCAGCAGTACAGCCCAGGTAATTTGCTGAGCCTAATGGGTGTCAGGGTCAATCTAAGTGAAAGCAAAGAGAGGCTGGGACGAGGGGTGCAGGGGAATAGTGAAAAAAGCATCTTTAAGATCGAGAACAGAATAGTGAGTTGTGGAGGAAGGTATTGAGGACAAAAGAGTGTACGGGTTGGGCACCACAGGATAGATAGGTAAAACAATTTGGTTGATAAGGCGCAGATCCTGAACTAATCTGTAAAACTTGTCCGGTTTTTGGACAGGTAAAATGGAATTGTAAGGAGAGTTATAGGTTTTAGAAGCCCATGCTGTAGCAGGGGAGTGATAACAGGCTTTAATCCTTTTAAAGTGTGCTGTGGGATGGGATATTGGCATTGAGCGGGGTAAGGGTGATTAGGTTTTAATGGGATGGTAGTGGGCATGTGATCAGTTGCCAGGGAAGGAGTAGAGATGTCCCATACTTGTGGGTTAAGGTGGGGGGATACGAGAGGAAGACGCGAAGGAGGCTTTGGGTTGTGGAGAAGGGCGGCAATGAGATGCAGCTGTAGTCCAGGAATAGTCAGGGAAGCAGATAATTTGGTTAAAATATCTCGGCCTAATAAGGGAACTGGGCAGGTGGGGATAATTAAAAGAGTGCATAAAAGAGTATTGTCTAAGTTGGCACTAGAGTTGGGGAGTTTTAAGAGGTTTAGAAGCCTGGCTGTCAATACCCACAACAGTTATGGAGGCAAGGGAAACAGGCCCTTGAAAAGAAGGTAATGTGGAGTGGGTAGCCTCCTTATTGATTAAGAAGCGGACAGACTTACCCTCCACTGTGAGAGTTACCTAAAGCTCGGCGTCTGTGATGATCTACAGGGCTTCCGAGGCGATCAGGCAGCATCAGTCTTCAGCCGCTAAGCTGAGAAGGAGTCAGAGAGCCTTGGGCCAGAGTTCCAGGGGCCCTGGGGGTAGCTGCCAGGTGAGTTGAACAGTCCGATTTCCAGTGGGGTCCCGCACAGATGGGACACGCTTAGGAGGAATCCTGGGCTGCAGGCATTCCTTGGCCTGGTGGTCAGATTTCTGGCACTTGTAGCAAGCTCCTGGGGGAGGAGGTTCTGGAGGAATGCCTGGCCGCTGCGATTCAGGCGTTTGGAAGTTCTTGTGTGCTGGAGATGTGGCTGGGGTTTGTCTCACAGTGGAGGCAAGGAATTGCAACTTTTTTCTATTGTACACCTTGAAGGGAGGTTAATTAAATCCTGTTGTGGGGTTTGAGGGCCGGAATTTAATTTTTGGAGTTTTATTTAATGTCAGGAGCAGATTGGGTAATAAAATGTATTTTAAGAATAAGATGGCCTTTTGACCTTTTAGGGTCTAGGGCTATAAAGTGTCTCAGGGTTGCTGCCAAATGAGTCATGAACTGGGCTGGATTTTTATATTTGATGAAAAAGAGCCTAAACGCTATCTGATTTGGGATAAAGAAAAAGGAGCATTAACCTTGACTATGCCTTTAGCTCCAGCCACCTTTTTAAGAGTAAATTGCTGGGCAGGTGGGGGAGGGCTAGTCACGGAACGAAACTGTAAGCCGGACCAGGTGTGAGGAGAGGAAGTGATGAAAAGATTATAGGGTGGAGGAGCGGAGGCTGAGGAAGAATTGGGATGTAGCTCAGCCTGGCGAGGAGCAGCCTGGGGAGGAGGGGAGAGGTCAGATGGGTCTGTAGAAGAGGAGGATTAGAACGACTCAGCAACGCTTGGGGTTGGGATGGAGGGGACAGGCGGGAGGGAAAGAAGAAGGATTTGGGATGAGTTGCACTGGGCACAGAGACTAGGAAGGGACCGATGTGTAAAAGAATGCCTGGATGTCAGGCACCTCAGACTGTTTGCCCATTTTACGACAAGAATTATTTAGATCTTAAAGGATGGAAAAATTGAAAGTGCCATTTTCTGGCTATTTGGAACTACTGTCGAGTTTGTGTTGGGGTCAAGTGGCATTGCAGAAGAAAATAAGGCATTTAGGTTTTAGGTCAGGTGTGAGTTGAAGAGGTTTTAAGTTTTTGAGAACACAGGCCAAGGGAGAAGAAGGCGGAATGGAGGGTGGAAGGTTGCCCATAGTGAAGGAAGCAAGCCTAGAGAAAAGAGAGAGTAGAGACACGGAGGGAAGGGGTTTGGGGGTTCTTACCTTCCAGAAAAGCAGGAAAGGGTTTGGGGTGTGGATATAAGGGGTTGGGGTGCAGAGATAAGAGGTCAGGGCATGGAAATAAGGGATCGGGGTGCAGAGATAAGAAGTTGGGGCATGGAAATAAGGGATTGGGGTTCAGAGATAAGAGGTTGGGGTGCAGAAATAAGGGATTGGGGTGCAGAGATATAAGAGGTTGGGGTGTGGAAATAGGGGATTGGGGCACAGAGATATGAGGTTGGGGTACTTGCCGCTCCTCTAGAAAAGCGGGACTTGCCACTCAGGGTGAAGGGGAAGGGGTTGGGGGTTTCTTGCCCCCCAGAATGGCAGAGAAGGGGTAGAGACATGGAGAGAAGGGGTTGGGGTGCTTACTCCTTCCCCAGAAAAGCGGGACTTGCCGCTAAGGGTGAAGGACCAAGGCAGGTGTCCCTGTGTGGTCTGACACCTCTGAAACCTGGGTGAATAATCAGAGAGGCATCCCTGCAATGATTAAACACCAAGGGGAGGCTGCCTTCCCAGTCTGTGACTGGCACCGGAGTTTTGGGTCCACTGATAAAACACGTCTCCTTTTTCTCTACCAGAAAATGAAAGGAATGGAAATTAAGAGAAGGGAGAGATTGAAGAGTGGAAAGGAGAAAGTTGTTGAGGGATAGTGAGAGAGGTTGGAGAAGAGAGTAAGAAGAGCCCACTTACCTGATTTAAAATTGGTGAGATGTTCCTTGGGCTGGTGGGTCTGAGGACCTGAGGTCGTACGTAGGTGGATCTTTTTCATGGAGCAAAGAACAGGAGGACAGGGGATTGATCTCCCAAGGGAGGTCCCCCGATCCGAGTCATGGCACCAAATTTCAAGCATGTCCGTGTGAAGAGACCACCAAACAGGCTTTGTGTGAGCAACATGGCTGTTTATTTCACCTGGGTGCAGGCGGGCTGAGTCCAAAAAGAGAGTCAGCAAAGGGAGATGGGGTGGGGCTGTTTTATAGGATTTGGGTAGGTAAAGGAAAATTACAGTCAAAGTGGGGGTTGTTCTCTGGCGGGCAGAGTGGGGGTCACAAGGTGCTCAGTAGGGGAGCTTTTGAGCCAGGATGAGCCAGGAGAAGGAATTTCACAAGACAATGTCATCAGTTAAGGCAGGAACAGGCCATTTTCACTTCTTTTGTGGTGGAATGTCATCAGTTAAGGCAGGAACTGATCATCTGGATGTGTACGTGCAGGCCACAGGGGATATGATGGCTTAGCTTGGGCCCAGAGGCCTGACAATAAGTTAGAAAAAAGAACAATAGAAAAAAGATTGGAGAAAAGAATTGCAATAAAAGCAGAAATCAATATTATAGGTAATAAATATTTACTAGAAAGGTTTAATAAAACATTTTTAAAAAATGAATAAAATAGGCCAACTTTAGCAAAATTGTCAAATAAGAAGAGGTGATCCTTATAATAACATAATATTTAGTATGGAAAAGGGGGTATAACTACAGACATAGGAGATATTAAAATAAGTTAAGATGCTAATCAGTAATTTTATATCAATAAATTTACAAGCATTTTAAGATACATTTATCAAACTAGTTCAAGAGAAATCAGTACAAGAAAGAAATATTATAAGCAGATTACTCCTGGAAATAGATGCAGAAATCCTAAGCAAATCAAATCCTGTAATGTATAAAAACCATACATTAAAGGCATGTTGTATTTGTCCCAGAAATACATAATTTAATATTAGAAAATCAATTAATGTAATTAAAATATCAGCATATTAAGGAAGATAAATTACAAGATTATATTTTCAGATACAAAAAAAAGCATTTGGTAAGATTCCATAAAACAGAAACTATTAGCAAGTGAAGAATAAAAGAAATTTCCTAACATTGATATGGTCTATAAAAGCCCAAAGCAAATATTATATATGCTTAATGAGAAAATACTGAAAGCACTGTCTTTAAGATAAAAACAAAAAAACAAGCAAACAACAACAAAAACCCAAGAATTTTTGCTATACAAAACCATTTTTTTTCTTGGGAGTATGGGTTTCCCTAGAGTATATTGCAATGGGGAGAAAATGCTACAACTCTTGTGGGAGTTGGAGGCCAAGTGTTGACGCTAGCATCTAATGAGAAATAAAGTTGCATAGTAAACCAAAAACAAAATCTAGGCCCCCCAAATGACTGAAAAGATCACTTTTGTGGGCCAAGGGCATTCCAAGGTAAACCTGGTAAATTAGACTGGCGGTGATAGGGTGATAGAAAGGAGGGTTCAGACATGCCTTGTTACAATCTCCTCCCTTTGGAATTCAGGTACAATTGACCAACATTAACATTAAAATAGAGATCTTAAGAGTGACAAAACAGACTCTTTGTAGCAATAAGATACCAAATTTAGTATAGCATCACAAGACAAATAGCAGTCCATGAAAGAAACTGTAGTGTTTTACCCCAGAATATATTTCTTAGACATATTTTGAAATGGCCCCTGTAAAGCTATCTCTTGTGGGGAAAATTTACATTCTGTAGAGAATCTCCTTCCCTTTCTAGGTCTTTTCCTGATGTAGAAGAGGTTAACTAAGTGTCTGGCACCTTTTTATGCCTAATTAGAGACAGTTATGGCTATTTTTTCTGAAGCCTGCTACCTGAAGGCTTCATCTGCTTTAAGAACCTTGGTCTCCACAGCCCTTGTTATCTTAACACTCCTTTCTGTTGATCCCAGATCTGTAGATAATAACTCTTTCAACCAATTGCCAATCAGAAAACCTTTGAATCCATGAATCCCACTGTGACCCGGAAGCCCAGCCCTTTCACCTTTCCAGACTGAACCAATGCATACCTTGAATATACTCATGTATTGATTGATATCTTATGTCTCCCGAAAATGTATAAAACCAAGCTGTCATCCAATCACCTTGTGCTTATGTTCTCAGGGCCTCCTGGGGCTGTGTCATGGGCACTAATATTTGGCTCAGAATAAACCTCTTTAACTATTTTACAGAATTTGACTCTTTTCATCAACACCATAATGTGATAATGGTGGTGATGCTGATTATAGCCATGGTGATAATGATGTCTTTATACAGCAGAGTTCCAAATTATTAGCGTATATTAATTCATTCTTCAGAAATTTTTTGTGTACTTGCTATGTGCTAAGAAATAAGAAATAACTTTTCCAGTAATCAAAAACTTGGTCTTCTTAATCAGTAAATTATCTCACTATATATGATCTTCCTTTTTATTATGGGCTGTTCTGGGTATCTTTTATCTAAAATATTTTTATTTTCTTTCATTTACCAAAGTTATACATAGGGCTGTATTGTATTCAAACTAGAAAAGAGAAAGTGGAAGGCAAGCTTAAATAACATGTCATAAATAACATGACAGAATTTTCAGGAAAGACTGGAGACCTGTTGTTTTCTAATTTTACAGAGGGTAAAAGGGAATGAATTGGTAACTATATCATACCAGGTTGATATAAGGTTTAAGAAAACATTTACTTATAAAGTGTTACAGTGAATGCTATGCAAGGACAACTATTGAGTTCACTCTTTTGTAAATCTTAATATGGCTTTGATTTATGTTTATCTGGAAAGAGTAATAAAATTCTTTTGTCAGGTCTTTTTTTTTTTTTTTTTTTTTTTTTTTTTTTTTTTTGAGACGGAGTCTTGCACTCTCCCCCAGGCTGGAGTGCATCTCAGCTCACTGCAAGCTCTGCCTACCGGGTTCACGCCATTCTCTTGCCTCAGCCTGCCGAGTAGCTGGGACTACAGGTGCCTGCCACCACGCCCAGCTAATTTTTGTATTTTTAGTAGAGATGGGCTTTCACCGTGTTAGCCAGGATGGTCTCGATCTCCTGACCTTGTAATCTGCCCATCTCAGCCTCCCTAAGTGCTGGGATTACAGGCATGAGCCACCGTGCCCGGCCTGTCAGGTCTTATAAAGTCTGTCAGTCCTGTAAGTTTTACTTTCTTTCAGTTAGTTTAGTTCTACTACTCTATCCAAGTGCATCTTATCTTGTCTATCTTATCTTATCATCTTATCTTATTAATATCTTATGGTTTGAGAATCAGTCGAGCATGGCCTCTGATATAGAGTATCTAGCTTATTGAACTCACTATATTCCATAACCTGCCCTACAATTTATTCTCCTAAAACTGTTCCAGTGATTCTTGTTTTCTTATAGACTATGGGGTTCTTTTTCTTTTTAAACAGATTTTATTTTTTAAAGCAGTTTTAGGTTCACAGAAAATTAAGCGGAAAGTAAAGAGAGTCTCACATACCCACAACCTCCACATGGCCATTCCAACATGAAAATGATGTATCTGTAATAACCGAGGAACCTAGTATGATACATCATCATCACTCAAAGTCCATAGTTTACATTAGGGTTCACTCTTGGCATTATATATACTGGATTTGGACAAATGTATACTGACACGTATCCACTATGATAGTATCATACAGAATAGTTTCCCTGCCCTAATACTCCTCTTCTATTCATTTCTTCCTCCTACCAACCCCTGACAATCACTGACTTTTTTTACTATCAACAGGGTTTTCCCTTTTCCAGAATGTCATATGCCTGGAATAATGTGGTTTGTAGTCTCTTCAGACTGACTCCTTTCACTGAATCATATGCATTTATGGTTTTTCCAAGTCTTTTCATGGCTTGATTTTTTTCAGTCCTGAATAATATTGCCTTTTCTGGATGTACTACAGTTTATTTATCCATTTACCTACTGAAGGACATTTGGGTTGTGTCCAAGTTATGGCAGTTATGAGTAAAGCTGCCATAAAAATGCATGAACTATTTTTGAGTGAACATAAGTTTTTAACTTCTTTGGGTAAGTACCGAGGTGTGTAATTGCTGAATGGTATGTTAAAAGTATGTTTCATTTTGTAAGAAACTGCTGAATTGTCTTCCAAATTTGCTCTGCCATTTCATATTCTCATCAGCAATGAGAGTTTCTATAGATCCACATCCTTGCTAGCTTTTTGCTACTGTCAGTGTTCTGGATTTGGGCTATTCTATTAGGCATGTAATGGTAGCACATTTTTGTTTTAATTGGCATTTCCCTAGTGACAGGTTGTGGATGTCTTTTCATATGCTTATTTACCGTTTGTATGTCTTCTTTGGCAAAGTGTTTGTTCAGGTCTTTGCCCATTTTTAAATTGGTCTATTTATTTTCTTATTGTTAAGTTTTAAGGTTATTTTAATATTTTGGGTAACAATTGTGTTAGTCTGTTCTTCGATTACTATAAATAAATACCTGAGACTGGGTAACTTATAAGAAAAAGAGGTTTAATTGGCTTATGGTTCTGCAGGCTGTACAGGAAACATGATGCTGGAATCTACTTGGCTTCTGGAGAGGTCTCAGGAAACTTACAATGATGGTGGAAAGCAAAAGGGAAGCAGGCACATCTTACATGGCAGAAGCAAGAACAAGAAGTGGGGGCAGGGTTGGGGGGAGGTGCTACACATTTTTAAACAACCAGATCTCATGAAAATTCACTCACTATCTCAAGGACAGTATCAAGGAGATGGTGCTAAACTATTCATGAAGGATCTACCCCCATAATCCAATCACTTCCCACCAGGCCCCACCTCCAACACTGGAGATTACAATTCAACATGAGATTTTGTCAGGGACATATATCCAAACTATATCAACAATCTTGTGCAAATATTTACTGCAAGTCTGTGGCTTGTCTTCCCTTGACTGTTTTTTGTAGAGCAGACATTTTAAATTGAATGAAGTCCAGCTTATCAACTTTTCTTTCATGGATCATACATTTGATATAGTATCTAAATGTTGTGTTCCTACATAAGGTCATCTAGCTTTTCTTCTATATTATCTTCTAGGAGTTTTATAGTTTTATATTTTACATTTAGGTCTGTGATCCATTTTGAGTTAATTTTTGGAAAGGATGTAAGGTCTGTGTCTATATTCATTTTTCCTTTTTGCATGTGGATGTGCAGCTTTTCTAGTACCATTTGTTAAAAGACTGTCTTTACTCCATTACATTGTCTTTGCTTCTTTGTCCAAGATCAGCTGACTATACTTATGTGGATCTCTTTCTGAGCTCTCTTTTCTGTTCCATTGATGTGTTATCTGTTCTTTTACCAATACAGCATTGTCTTGATAACTACAGTTTAATAGTAAGTCCTGAGTTGGGGTAGTGGCTGCCCTTCAACTTTGTTCTTATTCTTCAGTATTATGGGTATTCTTAGTCTTTTGGCTTATCATTGCTGAGATTATGATTGAGATTGCATTGAATCTATAATCAATTTTGGAAGAAGTGACATCTTGACAATATTGAGTCTTCCTAACCATGAACATGCAACATATTTCCATTTATTTAGTTCTTTGGTTGCTTTCATCTGAGTTTTGTAGTTTCCTTCATATAATTCTATTTATATTTTGATAGATTTTTACCTGTTTTCTTTTCTTTCACCTGTTTTCTTTTCTTCAACCCCACTATAATCTCTTATTAGTTACAGTTTTTTGTTGTTGTTTTTGACTCTTGAATTTTATACATAGACAATCATGTCTGCAAACAAAGACAACTGAATTTTTTTTCTTCGCAGTCTATATATCCTTTATTTTATTTTTTTGTTTTATTGCATTAGCTAGGACTTCCAGTAAGACATTGAAAAAGAGAGGTGACAGGAGATATTTTTGCCTTTTGACAATCTAGGTTTTTGGTGGATATTCCGCATCCAGTTGAAGAAGTTCCCCTCTAGTCCTAGTTTGCTTACATCTGTGGGTTTTTAATATGGAGTATTTGGATTATAGGTTACAGATTATAGATTCCATGGTTGTGCTTGAAATATTTGTTAGCTCCCTAGAAGTTTATGTGCACATGCACTTTCTCATGGAGAAAGTTTAAAGTATTAGGAGATTCTTACGTGGGATTCTACTCATGCACTTTTTACTGTTAACCTGATTTCTAACTTAATGCCCTCTTGAATCTAGAGCTTCCTTAGAAATACACTTCACATAATTCGTCTTGGGCTGAATCCATGATAAAATAGACAGGAGTGACCATTTATTTGTACCTATTTAGTTCCTTCAGACTTTGCTGTGGCTCTGTTTATGTCATTTCAGACCCATTTTGTCAGGGGAGCAATAGCAGACACAAGTATTTTCCTCTCAAAATTTTTCATGTTTCTTCTAGTTAGTAGCCTGAATTAGTTAGTACTAATTTTGGTATTTCTTATTGAGACTGCCAAGTTGAATCTAGGTGGTAAGTACCTCCTTTTGCTTCTTTTTTCTTTTTTAATTTTTTAAGTCTAGAATATGACTACAGGGAACCAGTTTTATAGGGTGACCTATTTCAGGAATTAGATGGGTATGTTTGCATCTATTAAAATTTATATTTGGCTACTCATCCTATTTTATATTAAGAATGTGTTTATTTCACTAAAGTTATTTTTATAGTTTGCTGATACCTTATGAATGATTTATCCTCTTAATTCTTTAATGCAACTTATAATTTAAAAATTTCTACCCAATGTCTATACCAAATCAGTTTCACCAAGTATCAGTTAGCTTTAATTGTTCAGCTCTATGCTCATTTTTGATAATTCTCTTGTGAGAATCTGTTCACTTCTTAGTGAGGTCCAAAATCATCATGTTGGTAACCAGTAAGTTATTGCCTGAAATTGTGTAGTTCACTATTTTAATTCCCCTGCTGGCCTCCCTACCTATCCTTCTCCGAGGAAGACAGCTTTTAGGAGTGATGGGGAAACTTCAGTTTGGGTTCAGTATACAAGCCAGCAGATTAGAAGTGCTTTCCATCTGTTTGAGCTACTACAATTGCTCATAATATAATAACTGCAAAACCTGTTAAATGGTCTTCCTGTCTCTAGTCTTTTCCCCTGCAAATATCTTTTCTGCAATGCTACAGGAAAAAAGTAGCTAGGTCTAAATCTGTGTTCTTCATATTTTTCACTGACTTTCTGTCAGTTTATAACACTCAAAAATTTCCATTCCCCACCCACAAACCTATCCAGCCTTCACTTTCCCCACTCTGTACATCCACTTGTCTTTTGGCATCTAGAACTGATTGTACTCTCTCACTCTATACTCACCATGCCATTGTTCATGCTATTCTTTCTGCCTAGATATCTTTCCTTCTGGCACTACCTTTCTCCAACTATTTCTCCAACAGTTGCCTACAATTAACACTCAGAATCTCTTCCAATATTTTTTTTTCTGAGCCCACCCAGGCCAAGTTACATTTTTTCCTCTTCAAATCTCTAGTACCCAGTTACCCGCTTATCTCCTGTAGTGGATTACACAGTTCCCAAGATGAAAGATCATTTCTTTCTTATTATTCTTTGTATTCTCAATGCAATACTTGTTCAAAAATGCTTTGTTGACTTGATTTCCATGCCTACCTTGCTTTAATGTCTGGATATTTTCATGGAGAGAACTGGGAGGTGGAGTTGAACAAAAACTTCTTCAACAGAATATTTGGGCTTAAATCCTCTCTGCTAAGAGACATTGGAGATATTATCTAATATCTTTATGTTTCTACCTCTGATCAATTAGATAAACCTTTCCCTTCATAATTCATGCTATGAAAGTAAGACGAGACACATTCTTACGAGTTGAATTAAATGCATAGCCTTGGCGTTCGTATGCAAAGAAATGGTTAGAACTTCTTCCTTAGATATCTAATTATCAGATATTTTAAACCAACTTATGAAAATGTTTTGAAAGTTTTAAAAAATCCTATATAATTGTGACACAGGATTTTTTCTGTGCCTCTTCTCCAGCCAGAAACCTCTGTGGCCAGCAGGGCCTCTGCTTGAGTTTCACTCACAACCACTGGGCTGGCTGCACCAACTCAGCCCGTCAGGCTATGCTCAGCTCACACTACTGGCCCAGCTACCACGCCTGTTGCAGGTGAGCCAGACGTGAAGCAGCAAAGAGTGTGTGAGCAAGTGGGCGTGGGATCCAGCCATAGCACACAGCCAGGAGCACTAGCACAGGCGCGAGCAATGTGGGAGGCTGTGGCTGGCCCAGGTGTGCCTCAAGTGGCTTCCGCCTTGGGCGTCAGCATCTGGATGAGGGGAGCGAGGTGGTGCCTGAAAACTTGGAGACGCCAGCAACCATGGAGCCCCAAGGGGGTGTTACATTGTGTCCCAGCGCTGTCTGAGGGAGTCCCAAGGTCTGGGCCCCCAGAGGGTCACAGCTGTTGTCTCACACTCTGGTGATTGGATGTGTGTCACCACCCTAAGCTTGGTGGGCTGGCCAGGAACATGTTTCAGCTTGCTCGTGTTACAGCTCATTCCATCCTGCTATCCCACTCCAGCCCGGGGCTCCTGGGCTGACCCAGCCCCACCGCTGCTTCCTGTCATGTGGGACAGCCACCTGGCACCGGCAGAAGGTGGGAAGACTACAGTGTTACAGCTTCTTTGGTAGGTCCTGGGTTCTTGTTCCGTGTCCTAGAAGAATGAAGTTACGTTGACAACCGAAGAGTGAGAACGTGGAGAAGAGATTTATTGAGCCACAGAACAACTCTTAGTGGAGAGAGGACCTGAAGTGGGTAGCCTCTACCCGAAGACGGGTAGTCTCCACATGTGGCTCAGTCTGGAGCTTTTATGGGCTCAGAAGAGGGGAGTGAGTGCTGATTGATCTGTGGGTAGGCCTGGAAAAAGCACCATTTGATTGGACAAAAGGTATTGAGGAAGTTCTTACTCTGCTCTGGGACTTTACCTGGAACTGGCAGCTTGATTTTCAGGCTTCAGGCTGTCTATGGCTTGAAGGTCAGGTTTCACCAGGGACCCTCCCCTGTCTGCTTAGGAATTTGTCTGCCTCCTGCCGCTATCAATTACAAGGAACTATTAGTGTTATTGGTATGTTTTATTATTATTTTACTACTCATTCTGAGGTTCAGTTTCTGAGATACTAGGTTTTATTATATTGACTTTTGATGCTTTTGCAAAATTCTTTTTGCTTTCCGTAATGGTTAATTTTATATGTCGATTATATATATAATTTTATATGTCATATTTGGGCCATGATTCCAAGATATTCGGTCAAATATTAGTCTAAATGTTGCAGTGAAGATATTTTTTAGATTAGATTAGATGTTAATTAGATGTTAATCAAATCTAAAAAATACCTTCAGTGCAACATCTAGACTAGTATTTAGATGGTATTAATTATAATTTACAAACTGAGGTGAATAATAAATAGAACTTTTTTCCATAACTGGACTTTCTGTCATAGGCCATAATACAATAAATACCAGAATTGTAGTTCTAGCTCAGAACTTCTCTCCTTCAGCAGTCTAATTTAGAGAGAGGAACATCAAGGACAAGAGGCATGGGGTTCTCGGTTGTCATGTTCCTCACTATAGTCCAGGGAGCTATTTTCAATCCTCTCTAATGTTTGAACTGATGGCCACTGAACTTTTCTTGTCCTGTCTTCTTGGCTTCTTCAGATCCACCTTCTTACTTGCTCTACCCTCAGAATTCCAGAATAAGAGAACAATAGTGTATGCATTGTGGTTAGTGTCTTAAACATAAAATGTAGCCCTATTTCTCATCTCCACTCCTAATTTTCTGTTGTTAGCCTTTGTCTGGATGAATATTTATTTTTTCTAATATTTTAAATCATTCTATTTTTGATTAGATGTGTCTGTGGTAAACATCATATGGCTGAATTTTTTCTATCCTTTTTGAGTTTTTCCTAAGGAGAAAATTTTCTGTCATTACACATCATATCTGATATGTTTGTCTTCTGACATGTTTCAGACTTTCTTTTTTTATACTCTTGACTCTTTTATTCTTGCTTTTTTTTTTTTTTTTGAGACCGTGTCTTGATGGAGTGCAGTGGCATGACCACAGCTCACCGCAGATTCAACTTCTCAGACTCAAGCAGTCCTCCCACCTCAGCCTCTAGTAGGTGGGACTATAGGTGTATGCCAGCACCCCTGGATGATTTTTTGTTTTTTTTGTAGAGACAGAGGTCTTACTACACTGCCAAGGCTAGCCTCAAACTCCTGGGCTTAAGCAATCCTCCTGCCTCTGTCTCCCAAAGTGCAGGATTACAGGTGTGAACCATCACACTAGGTCCTCTTGCTTTTTTGTTTTTAGAAATTTTTATCTACATGTTTTAATTTCTTCTTCTAGAAGTCAGAAACAATATCAATCAACTGTCCCCTACATCTCCACCTTAAAAGATAAAAAAAATTAATATGAAATTTATGACTATATTCTTCTTACCCACTGCAATTTTTGTTAATAAGATGTTGGCATTAAAATGTTACTTCTTTTTTTTTTTTTTTTTTTACAACTGAATTATATCTTACCACTCTTTCTTTAATATGATGATTCTTGAGGCATCTATGCTTATTAATCTTAGTCAACTGAAATACAGTGTATTTTTTAAAGAGGAGTCCATGGTTAGTATACTCCTTAAATTTTTGTGTGCTTAAAAATTTATTTCTCTGTTAAAATGACATTTTGGTTAAGTATACAATATTTGGTTAAGAATTATTTAAGTATAAACATTACATTATTATCAACTAATGTCTAGAGTTACTAAGAAGATTCTTGTAACTTGACTGCTTCCAGGATAATTATATACAGTGAACAGAGAATGACCTCGTGGAGAGAATTCATAATGTCATACAACACTTTGTTATATCAAATACACAAGTAGAAAATAACTATAAAATCAGATCACAAAATGATACACAGTATCTGCTTACTCTCATCACAGAGTAGGTACATTGAAATAAGAATATGCCTTCATTTCTTTTCACTTATATTTCACTTTTCACTATGAATTCCAGTGGTCTCTGGAATTAGCCAGTGGTATAAGGAGGACTATCTAGAGTTAATGGATAGAACTTTCAAGTAACACTGGTTCTACTGTGAAATAAATGTGGAAATAAAGAATGCAGGCATCTGAACCACATGGCCACATTTCTTGGAATCTGGGGAGAGCTTTACAACAAAAGTTTCCAGGAGGAACTCTTTCTAGAGTAGCATTGGACATCACAGTCTAATCACAAATGGGAAAAGTGATGATCATTCAGGATTCAATTCAATGTAAATATCAGGATCTCTAAATAGACCTTTGAAAACAGGGACCCCTTGATTTTCTACTCTTCTTTGAATTCCTCCAGTTCTTTTACAATTTCTTTTTCTAAGCTTCATAACTTCACCACTATGTGACCATATGCAAGTTATTTAACAACTTTATATTTCAGTGCCTTCATTTAAAAATAGAGATAGTAATAGAACCTATTACATATGCAAGATAATGTATAAAATATGCTTAGTAATAAGTTTGGGATATAGTAAGCATTCAACAGAATCAGCTATTACCTACGCCAAGATCCTAGATTGCTCTGTACCCATGCTTAGGGGAGGAGGGTATACAAGTAAGAAGCAAGGGAAATGAAGCCTTTCTTAAATCTTTGAATTTAATTGGCTGTACATAAAGGATGTTTTAAAAATTTGAGAATTATATTGATGTGTTAGAAAATTATTATCATATGGTTCCCAAGCAAAGATGGCCAAATAGGAACAGCTCCAGTCTACAGCTCCCAGCATGAGCGACGCAGAAGATGAATGATTTCTGCATTTCCAACTGAGGTGCTGGGTTCATCTCACTGGGGATTGTCAGACAGTGGGTGCAGGACAGTAGGTGCAGTGCACTGAGCATGAGCCAAAGCAGGGCAAGGCATCGCCTCACCTGGGAAGTGCAAGGGGTCAGGGAATTCCCTTTCCTAGCCAAGGAAAGGGGTGACAGATGGCACCTGGAAAATCGGGTCACTCCCACCCTAAAACTGTGCGTTTCCGACGGTCTTAGCAAATGGCACACCAGGAGATTATATCTCGCACCTGGCTCAGAGGGTCCTATGCCCACAGAGCCTCGCTCATTGCTAGCACAGCAGTCTGAGATCAAACTGCAAGGCAGCAGCGAGGCTGGGGGAGGGGTGCCCGCCATTGCTGAGGCTTGAGTAGGTAAACAAAGCGGCCGGGAAGCTTGAACAGGGTGGAGCCCACCGCAGCTCAAGGAGGCCGGCCTGCCTCTGTAGACTCCACATCTGAGTGCAGGGCATAGCCAAACAAAAGGCAGCAGAAACCTCTGCAGACTTAAATGTCCCTGTCTGACAGCTTGGAAGACAGTAGTGGTTCTCCCAGCACACAGCTTGAGATCTGAGAATGGACAGACTACCTCCTCAAGTGGGTCCCTGACCTCCGAGTAGCCTAACTGGGAGGCACCCCACAGTAGGGGCAGACTGACACCTCACATGGCTGGGTACTCCCCTGAGACAAAACTTCCAGAGGAACGATCAGGCAGCAACATTGGCTGTTCAGCAATATCCGCTGTTCTGCAGCCTCCGCTGCTGATACTCAGGCAAACAGGGTCTGGAGTGGACCTCCAGCAAACTCCAACAGACCTGCAGCTGAGGGTCACGACTGCTAGAAGGAAAACTAACAAACAGAAAGGACATCCACACCAAAACCCCATCTGTACATCACTATCATCAAAGACCAAAGGTAGATAAAACCACAAAGATGGGGAAAAAACAGAGCAGAAAAACTGAAAATTCTAAAAATCAGAGTGCCTCTCCTCCTCCAAAGGAACGCAGCTCCTCACCACAACGGAACAAAGCTAGACGGAGAATGACTTTGACAAGTTGAGAGAAGAAGGCTTCAGAAAATCAAACTTCTCCGAGCTAAAGGAGGAAGTCCAAACCCATGGCAAAGAAGTTGAAAAACTTGAAAAAAATTAGATGAATGGCTAACTAGAATAACCAATGCAGAGAAGCACTTAAAGGACCTGATGGAGCTGAAAATCATGGCATGAGAACTACGTGATTAATGCACAAGCCTCAGTAGCCTATTTGATGAACTGGAAGAAAGGGTATCAGTGATGGAAGATCAAATGAATGAAGTGAAGCGAGAAGAGAAGTTTAGAGAAAAAAAGAATAAAAAGAAATGAACAAAGCCTCCAAGAAATATGGGACTACATGAAAAGACCAAATCTATGTCTGATTGGTGTACCTGAAAGTGACAGGGAGAATGGAACCAAGTTGGAAAACACTGTGCAGGATATTATCCAGGAGAACTTCCCCAACCTAGCAAGGCAGGCCAACATTCAAATTCAGGAAGTACAGAGAATGCCACAAAGATACTACTTGAGAAGAGGAACTCTAAGACACATAATTGTCAGATTCACCAAAGTTGAAATGAAGGAAAAAATGTTAAGGGCAGCCAGAGAGAAAGGTCGGGTTACCCACAAAGGGAAGCCCATCAGACTAACAGCTGATCTCTTGGCAGAAACTCTACAAGCCAGAAGACAGTGAGGGCCAATATTCAACATTCTTAAAGAAAATAATTTTCAACCCAGAATTTCATATCCAGCCAAACTAATCTTCATAAGTGAAGGAGAAATAAAATACTTTACAAAAAAACAAATGCTGAGAGATTTTGTCACCACCAGGCCTGCCCTACAAGAGCTCCTGAAGGAAGCACTAAACATGGAAAGGAAGAACCAGTACCAGCCACTGCAAAAACATGCCAAATTGTAAGGACCATCGAGGCTAGGAAGAAACTGCATCAACTAACAAGCAAAATAACAAGCTAACATCATAATGACAGGATCAAATTCACACATAACAATATTAGCCTTAAATGTAAATGGGCTTAATGCTCCAATTAAAAGACCCAGACTGGCAAATTGGATAAAGAGTCAAGACCCATCAGTGTGCTGTATTCAGGAAACCCATCTCACGTGCAGAGACGCACATAGGCTGAAAATAAAGGGATGGAGGAAGATCTACCAAGCAAATGGAAAACAAAAAAGTCAGGAGTTGCAATCCTAGTCTCTGATAAAACAGACTTTAAACCAATAAAGATCAAATGAGACAAGGCCATTACATAGTGGTAAAAGGATCATTTCAACAAGAAGAGCTAACTATCCTAAATATATATGCACCCAATACAGGAGCACCCAGATTCATAAAGCAAGTCCTTAGAGACCTACAAAGACACTTAGACTCCCACACAATAATAATGGGAGAATTTAACACCCCACTGTCAACATTAGACAGATCAACGAGACAGAAAGTTAACAAGGATATCCAGGAATTGAACTCAGCTCTGCACCAAGCAGGCCTAATACACATCTACATAACTCTCCACCCCAAATCAACAGAATATACATTATTCTCAGCAGCACACCACACCTATTCCAAAATTGACCACATAGTTGGAAGTAAAGCTCTCCTCAGCAAATGCAAAAGAACAGAAATTATAACAAACTGTCTCTCAGACCACAGTGCAATCAAACTAGAATTCAGGATTAAGAAACTCACTCAAAACCGCTCAACTACATGGAAACTGAACAACCTGCTCCTGAATGACTACTGGGTACATAACGAAGTGAAGGCAAAAATAAAGATGTTCTTTGAAACCAATGAAAACAAAGACACAACATACCCGAATCTTCGGGACACATTTAAAGCAGTGTGTAGAGGGAAATTTATAGCACTAAATGCCCACAAGAGAAAGCAGGAAGATCTAAAATTGACACTCTAACATCACAATTAAAAGAACTAGAGAAGCAAGAGCAAATACATTCAAAAGCTAGCAGAAGGCAAGAAATAACTAAGATCAGAGCAGAACTGAAGGAGATAGAGGCACAAAAAACCCTTCAAAAAATCAATGAATCCAGGAGCTGGTTTTTTGAAAAGATCAACAAAATTGATAGACTGCTAGCAAGACTAATAAGAAAATAGAAGAGAATCAAATAGACGCAATAAAGATGATAAAGGGGATTTCACCACCGATCCCACAGAAATACAAACTACCATCAGAGAATACTATAAACACCTCTATGCAAATATACTAGAAAATCTAGAAGAAATGGATAAATTCCTCAACACATACACCCTCCCAAGTCTAAACCAGGAAGAAATTGAATCTCTGAATAGACCAATAACAGGCTCTGAAATTGAGGCAATAATTAATAGCTTACCAACCAAAAAAAGTCCATGACCAGACGGATTCACAGCCAAATTCTACCAGAGGTACAAGGAGGAGCTGGTACCATTCCTTCTGAAACTATTCCAATCAATATAAAAGAGGGAATCCTTCCTAACTCATTTTATGAGGCCAGCATCATCCTGATACCAAAGCCTGGCAGAGACACGATGAAAAAAGAGAATTGTAGACCAATATCCCTGAAGAACATCGATGCAAAAATCCTGAATAAAATACTGGCAAACTGAATCCAGCAGCACATCAAGAAACTTATCCACCACAATCAAGTGGGCTTCATCCCTGGAATGCAAGGCTGGTTCAACATATGCAAATCAGTAAATGTAATCCAGCATATAAACAGAACCAACAACAAAAACCACACGATTATCTCAATAGATGCAGAAAAGGCCTTTGACAAAATTCAGCAGCCCTTCGTGCTAAAAACTCTCAATAAATTAGGTATTGATGGGACGTATCTGAAAATAATAGCTATTTATGACAAACCCACAGCCAATATCATACTGAATGGGCAAAAACTGGAAGCATTCCCTTTGAAAACTGGCACAAGACAGGGATACCCTCTCTCACCACTCCTATTTAACACAGTGTTGGAAGTTCTGGCCAGGGCAATCAGGCAGGAGAAGGAAATAAAGGGTATTAAATTAGGAAAAGAGGAAGTCAAATTGTCCCTGTTTGCAGATGATGTGATTGTTATATCTAGAAAACCCCATCATCTCAGCCCAAAATCTCCTTAAGATGATAAGCAACTTCAGCAAAGTCTCAGGATACAAAATCAATGTGCAAAAATCACAAGCATTCCTATATACCAATAACAGACAAACATGGAGCCAAATCATGAGTGAACTCCCATTCACAATTGCTTCAAAGAGAATAAAATACCTAGGAATCCAACTTACAAGGGATGTGAAGGACATCTTCAAGGAGAACTACAAAGCACTGCTCAATGAAATAAAAGAGGATACAAACAAATGGAAGAACGTTCCATGCTCATGGGTAGGATGAATCAATATCGTGAAAATGCCCATACTGCCCAAGGTAATTATAGATTCAATGCCATCCCCATCAAGCTACCAATGACTTTCTTCACAGAATTGGAAAAAACTACTTTAAAGTTCATGTAGAACCAGAAAAGAGCCCTCATTGCCAAGTCAATCCTAAGCCAAAAGAACAAAACTAGAGTCATCATGCTACCTGACTTCAAACTATGCTACAAGGCTACAGTAACCAAAACAGCATGGTACTGGTACCAAAACAGAGATATAGACCAATGGAACAGAACAGAGCCCTCAGAAATAATGCCACATACCTACAACTATCAGATCTTTGACAAACCTGACAAAAATAAGAAATGGGGAAAAGATACCCTATTTAATAAATGATGCTGGGGAAACTGGCTAGCCATATGTAGAAAGCTGAAACTGGATCCCTTCCTTACACCTTATACAAAAATTAATTCAAGATGGATTAAAGACTTAACTGTTAGACCTAAAACCATAAAAACCCTAGAAGAAAACCTAGGCAATACCATTCAGGACATAGGCATGGGCAAGGAATTCATGTCTAAAACACCAAAAGCAATGGTAACAAAAGCCAAAACTGACAACTGGTATCTAATTAAATTAAAGAGCTTCCACTCAGCAAAAGAAACTAGCATCAGAATGAACAGGCAACCTACAAAATGGGGGAAATTTTTGCAATCTACTCATCTGACAAAGGGCTAATATCCAGAATCTACAATGAACTCAAACAAATTTACAAGAAAACAAACAACCCCATCAACAAGTGGGCAAAGGATATGAACAGACACTTCTCAAAAGAAGACATTTATGCAGCCAAAAAACACATGAAAAAATGCTCAACGTCACTGGCCATCAGAGAAATGCAAATCAAAACCACAATGAGATACCATCTCACACCAGTTAGAAGGGCGATCATTAAAAAGTCAGGAAACGACAGGTGCTAGAGAGGATGTGGAGAAATAGAAACACTTTTACACTGTTGGTAGGACTGTAAACTAGTTCAACCATTGTGGAAGTCAGTGTGGCGATTCCTCAGGCATCTAGAACTAGAAATACCATTTGACCCAGCCATCCCATTACTGGGTATATACCCAAAGGATTATAAATCATGCTGCTCTAAAGACACATGCGCACATATGTTTATTGCGGCACTATTCACAATAGCAAAGACTTGGAACCAACACAAATGTCCAACAATGATAGACTGGATTAAGAAAATGTGGCACATATACACCATGGAATACTATGCAGCCATAAAAAATGATGAGTTCATGTCTCTGTAGGGACATGGATGAAGCTGGAAACCATCATTCTCAGCAAACTATCGCAAGGACAAAAAACCAGGCCCGGTGCCATGGCTCACGTCTGTAATCCCAGTACTTTGAGAGGCCAAGGCGGGCAGATCACGAGGTCAGGAGATCGAGACCATCCTGGCTAACACATTGAAACCCCGTCTCTACTAAAAATACCAAAAATTAGCCGGGCAAGGTGGTGGGCACTTATAGTCCCAGCTACTCAGGAGGCTGAGGCAGGAGAATGGCGTGAACCCCAGGGAGTGGAGCCTGCAGCGAGCCGAGATCGTGCCACTGCACTCCAGCCTGGGCGACATCGAGACTCTGTCTCAAAAAAAAAAAAAAACTAAACTAAACACCGCATATTCTCACTCATAGGTGGGAATTGAACAATTAGAACACGTGGACACAGGAAGGGGAACATCACACACTGGGGCCTGTTGCGGGGTGGGGGGATGGGGGAGGGATAGCATTAGGAGATATACCTAATGTTAAATGATGAGTTAATGGGTACAGCACACCAACATGGCACCTGTATATGTATGTAACAAACCTGCACGTTGTGCACATGTACTCTAAAACTTAAAGTATAATAAAAATAAAAGAAATCATAAAACACAGGTAAAATATGTCTATGGAGAAGATACTATAGGCAACGAGGGTAATTTTTTGAGAGCGAATGTTTTATGGTCTCCAGAAAGTTTCAGAAATGTAATTTTGATGTAATATAAAATAAAGCTGAAATGATAAAAAAAGAAAATTATTATCATATAATCAATTACCATATTGGTGTACTGTAAGCTCAGTACTGGGCCCTCCCCTATTTTCACCCCACACGCTGTTTCCCAGAGAGATCTCAAATACTTCCATTGCTTACTATTCCCATGCCAGTGAGGCCCACATTTCTTAGTTGCAGATTTGAGCATCTTTTCTTAGTTCTACATCTGAATGTTCAATTGCCTGTATTGAGCATTTCTGCATTTCTGAGAGTCACTTCAAACTCAGCTCTTCATCTTTTTCTTTAGATATTCTGCTACCTATTTTCCTTTCTCAAAGGCCCAAGTCCAAAACATGCCTGTTCTTTCATTTTTCCTCTCCCTTTAATATCCACCACTAATTTTTATTGATTCAACATTCTGAGTAAATCTTAAAGTTGTCCTCTCATCTCCATTCTTATCTCAGTTTAGGTCGTATGATTTTTGTCTCTTCTAATTGATTCATTTGCCTCCAATCTTGTCCTCTTCCTAATTATTCTCCAAAAAGTAGCCCGAGTGATTGTTCTGAAACCCAAACTTGATAATGCTACTATATTACTTAAAACCTTTCAATGACTTTAGTTGCTCTCAGAATGAAATCCAACTTCCTTAACATGACCTGCAGGGTGAGATTTTTCCTTAAGTCTACCTTTTTTTCAGCCCCCACCCCTGCCTTCACACATACTCCATAATCCTGCTGTTGTTACTTCTGTCAGTTCTTTGAACATACCATGTTTCTCTTTACTTATTGGCATTTATACACTCTTCACCATGTTTTATGCCACAATAACTCCTCATAACGCTTCATGTCTCAATTAGATGTCATATTTAGAGGGAATATTACTCTAATGTCCCAATATTAGATACTAACTGTTCAGGTAATAGTGTAGCATGACCGTGAAACTTAATTTTGTGTGTGTGTCCTCAATTAAAACCTAATGATAGCAGGACCCTTGATAATGTGCATTATCAATGTGTTTTCACAATCTAGCCTAGTGCCTGGCATACAAGGGCATACTTACTTAATATTTTTCAAATGAATGATCTCTCAATGTTAATATAGCCAATAGAATTCTTATGTGATACTACTCTTTCTATGGCTTTACACAGGTTGTCTGATAATTCCTAAACATGGACTTTATTTTAATAATCAGATACATGTTTAAGAAATTTGTAGATGGTAGTCTTAGTAGAACAGCTTCTTTCTAATCTAATTTTCATCAAGTAAATGACTAGTCTAAAAGGAGGATGTAGCCATAAGGGACTCATGCCATGAAGCAGGTTGTTTGAGAATAGTGGACAATAATAACATACAAAAAACTTACTAAACCATCTCTAGTCAGACTAGAATGATAAATTATATAAGACAAATCAGTCTGTTTTATGGTACTTTCTTATTCATCATTTAAATTTGTTATTTTTAAAAGTAATTATTTTCATCAAATTATTATTATTATCATTATTATTATTACAGATGAGGATTCTGCTGTGCTGTCCAGGCTGGCCTCTAACACCTGGGTTCAAGTGATCCTTCTGCTTTAGCTGTAGTTGGGACTAAATGTGTATGCCACCATACCCATCAGTAAGTTGTTATTTTTAAGAGCTATAGGTTTAGACACACATTTTTATACCTGTAATTAAGGTCATATACATTTTATCACCATAAGGTCAGAGTACAAAATAGTTCATTCAGATTTACCCAGCTTAGTGCCTGACACAAAATAAAATACTAAAGAAAAAGCTAGCTAAAATGCACTTCTCTTTTTGCTCATACTAATACTTTTTAAATTCTACTCAAATATAATTTATTGTCATATTGGAAATGCTGAAGTTTACCATACATAGAAACTCTTCTTTCATTGATCCAAAGGATATTAAAATCCCAAGAGGTAACCTTTGAAAGTAAACTTTTAGACTCCATGGGAGGCTCCCCACCATTTTAAAATAGCACCCAAACCTATGTTTACTTTCAAATAGTGTTCTCAAACTTTTGGGTTTTAGGACCCCCCCTTTAACTGTTAAAATGTATTGAGCACTCCAAAAAGCTTTTGTTAATGTAGGTTATATCTAGCAATATTTGTATTAGAAATCAAAACTAAAGATTTTAAAAATACAAAATATCCAAGTACTCTTTTCGTTATCAGTCAGAGTGATGACATTATTACATGTTTTACGGGCTCTAGACCATGTCTCTGTACATCTGTGAGACAATGAAGGTGAAAGGGAAAATGACATTTTAGTATTATTAAAAGATCTTTGAACTCATGGATTCTCTGAAAGTATCTTAGGGATTCCTAGGACTTCCTAGATCACACTTTGAGAAATACTGCTTTAATATATTGCCATCCATCACTCTCGCAAACATTGTAAACTTTTCTACATTTTCATAGCTTTATAAACATAATCTGTTGTAAGAAACAGTTTTAATTATTTCCCAAAGTAAGCCCTGTGACATTAATAGGTTTACTATGTAAACTTGGGTCTTCAGTCAATTAGGTTGGAGGAAAATTCAATTAAGCAAAACTTAAATACCTTCTGCATTGCAGGCCTTTTCAGAACCTTTATTATGATAATTTGCATTAGGAATATTCAAGTATGAAATATCATATTCAATGTTCTAGTAATTTACTTTATTTGCCCACAATTTTAGGAAACATCTACTGGGAATAGTGATATAAAAGATAAAGGATAAATAATTTAAAATTTATAAAATGTTGCCATTTTATTTTTTTAAATATGGAGCCTCTCAGATTCATTATTTACCTACTTTAAGTATCACAATCCAGATATTATATACTTTTGTTTATTGATCATAAGAGTTCATTTGCATTTTGTGCATTAATCAGCTTTCCATTTTGAAATTTCTCCAGCAACTCATTTCAGAACCTTTCCTAATCCTTGTATTTAAGTCTTCAATAATTTCATTACTCTCTATACTTACCAACAATGTTGAAATGTTAGAACTCTGTGATGAAAGGCTACAAATTGTTCTTTTCATCCATCATCCTTGAGTTTGCTTTTAATAATACTGTTACTTGGAAGTGGAGAAGCATTGAGCAGAGTCAAGTAAGATGCAGCTTTACAATAAGGGAGGCTTTTCTCTTCCCGCTCCGTTGTACTCTATCTTGTGGACTTCTGTTCAGATAGGCAAATTGTGGCTATTAAATGAGATGTAGGAGAAATCTCATTCTCTGCCTTCTCAGGAGTACTATTCATCTTCAACACTTAGAAAAAATTATTTTAGCCAAGGAGAAATTATCAAATGAATGAAGCTCAAGATAGAATCTTGGCAAACAACTCCAGATATATGTACCTTAAAGTTCTGCAGAATTTTAAATAGCTTCCGATTCAAATGAATTTGAGAAAATCTTGACTAAACAAAGCTAAATAGTTTCATTTGTTTTGAGACCTCTCAAATTTACTTGATTGTCTCTCTTGTTAGTTGCTGAGAGGAGGGTAGAATATATAGAATGCCCAAATATAACATTGTGCAAATTTTTTTAATAGGAGTGGATCTCAAATGACAGTGCTGCAGAATATATTTTGGAAAGAGTTGTTCTAGATTTTAGTAAGTGTTTTACACTTGGTAAAACAGGGTAATTATGAGTTTTGTTTGTTGTTTGTTTTTAATTCACTGTACTGTTAGAAATAGATTTTTAATTATTTCATTATGGGCAGAAAGATGTTAAGAAAACTATTGCTTCAATTCACCAATATTTAAGCATATTACATAAATAAGAAGAAAGAAAGTATTCTAGTTTTCAAGTAAAGTAACTGTAACACTGCTTAATTAAAAAAAAAAAAAAAACACTCCACTTATACTTGGCCTTAGGTTAAAATCAGATTGAAGAATCAACATCTACGATTGGAAACCCAGCTAAAGTGTGGCCAATTTTTATCATGAGTTGATTGTACACAGGCTAATTTCAAGTTGGTGAGGGAGGCTAGTCCTCTTTTACAGCATCGATAAACAGGGCCAGAATCTGGCTGACTAGAGCCTGAGAACATGTTAGGTTGCTTCATATTCAATTCACAGCCCTATAAAGAGAAGAAAAATGAGCCTTGTCCAAAACTCTTACCTCAGCACCCACTGGCAAAAATAAAATGTAAGCTGGGGACCAAGTCTCTTTGAAGCTGATTTTTTAAAAACTCTCTAACAGGCCTCTGGTGGTTACAGATATTGATCGTCAGAAAGTAATCTGTTCAGGTTTGGGGGCATGCCAGTACAAATTGTGGAATGCATTCCTTCCTCTCCAAGGACATGTTGAGCTTTTTACATTGTCCACACTGGTTCACTTGTCAGCTGTCTACCCTATTTGACATGAATTATTTTCTATCTTTTGTGGATGTGTAATTAAATATATTTTAAAAATAGGAAATTTTATTAACATAGAATCTTTAGCTTGAGTCAAAACATTCTTTGCATCTTTTTTAACCCTCATTTTTCTTCCATAATCATTATTTGATTCCCTCTGGCTGCCTGCTACTTATTTGTAGTAGTACCATTCATCCATTGAGACCTTTCCATCTGTCACACAGCTTTGCTTTCTTTCCCCAGAAGCTTTATTCTCCTACTGTGCCATGTTTACTTTTTTTTCCTTTTTCTTTCTCTCTTTTTGTCTACCAGTTGGACTGAACACTCTTTTGTGCAGGTGTTTTCATCTTTTATTTTTGTTATTTTTTGATTTATGCTAGGAAAATAATGCTGAATTAGATAAAAGTGACAGTCAGAAAGGGCATATTTGCTAATCATTAAAGACAAATGTAATTTTTTAAAAATCCATATGTTTTTATTCTGATATATAAAAGGTAGAATTTCAGTAGATCCAGAACATTCTGATTGTTAAGTGAAGTAGTAGGAATTGCTTCAACCAGTATTTACATATGGTTTGAGAGTGATGCTGATATTTTACTCTCCATGTGTGGACTTTAATGTTTCTTAAGTGTTATTGCTGATTAAAGGTTTATTTACTGTGAATTTCAATGCTTAAAAATACTTAGACATAAAGACTAACATTTTTGGATATTACTTTCCCTCAGAGATTACCAACAAGTTGTATTAAAAGGTAGATATCTTCTGGCTAGAGAACAGATTCTAGGGATAGGAAAATAAATGCAAGCATTCATGGTAAGATTAAGTGATTGGAAAGTCTCCATTTTGCTTAAATTATTGGTGAATTTTTCTTAACTATGTTATGGTAAAGTATTGAAAGGCAGGATTCTTTCTTTATTGATAAACATGTTGAAAATAATAACCTAGATTATTGAGTGTTTTCTAGAACAAACTCAAGGTGATAAAAATAAGGAGTTTTATATTAACAAATGCAAATCCATTTCTATTTTTGCATCCTCAGAAGAGTATTAATTTTTCTTTCTGTTGTTTTTGACCTAATATTTTAGATTTAAATCTTGATTGATGTGCAATATGTCTTTTCAAAATAGTTAGCAATATTTTTTAATGAATTCCTCAGTGGCACAGTAACTTTTCAAGTGTGTGTCATGGGCTGGAAGGCACTGCTTTAACTGAATATCCATGTTTTCTGATTATAATGGTTTGGAAATCAGAGCCAAATGAGAACATGTTATGCCCACTCAACTAAAAAATAATTGAGTCTCCTTTTCGAGGTTTACAGATGACCAAATCCACATGTACCAAACCTCTGTTGTGTACATGGTGCTGAACTCACATCAGTAAGGGAATAGACGTTAAGGGATAGCTTCTGCTGTCAAGGGACTCAAAGTCTGTCTGAGGAAGAGAATATAGTACTGACTTCACTTAAAGCATTTGATTTGGCACAGAACATTAAGAATATGTTTGCTGAGGTCTGATAGTATGTTAGATTATGCTCTGATCACAGTTGTTTAGGGCCAGGAAATAAAAAACTTCCTAAAGTATTTTAAAACAGTGTTTTAAGTAGATCAGGGACATATCATGGGATAGAAGAGAAGGATGATACTAGCAATCAGGAAAACAGCAAGTAGAGATGTATGCAGGAGTTCAGAAGAGAATTATGAAGACAGGACTTTTTTTGTATGTGTGGAGTCTGGAGTGGGGATAAAAAGTGCAACCAAAACATTAATAATTATTCAGTCCCTGAACAACCAAAGATAATGAGTCAGAGTCTTTGACTACAAGAAACTAATAATCTAAGTAATAGATATGTCATGTATAAAAATATTTATCTTATAGCCTAAAAGACTATAAAACATATACTGATTTTTTTTTCTTGAGCTATAAAACAAATCCTATTACAACAATAAGCTTTGCATGGAGAATGAAATAAAAGCTCACGATGCAAAAAGTAGCTGCTTAAAGGCATTGTAGAGAAACCAAAGTCAGGTTGTGAAAGGCTAAAGTCTTAATAAAAAGGAAAATAGGCCGGGTGCTGTGGCTCATGCCTGTAATGCCAGCACTTTGAGAGGCCAAGGTGGATGGATCACGAGATCAGGAGATCGAGACTATCCTGGCCAACATGGTGAAACCCCATCTCTACTAAAAATACAAAAATTAACTGGGCATGGTAGCATACCCCTTTAGTCCCAGCCTCTCAGGAGACTGAGGCAGGAGAATTCCTTGAACCCGCGAGGCAGAGATTGCAGTGAGCCAGGATTGCGCCACTGCACTCTGGCGACAGAGTGAGACTCTGTTAAAAAAAAAAAAAAAAAAAAAAAGGAAAAGATATTGAGGTGAAATTGATATTCAGTAACACTTTCTCTTGAGGAATTTTCAGATTTCTAAACTTTATAAGGCAGAAAGCTTTGAAATCAAGGAGAATAAGCATTTTTAAAAATTATTGTGTTTTCTTGTCTGTAATTTTACAATGCTGTGGAGACAAAAATAGGAGGTTAAGTCCTGAAAAGAAGGAGGGATCCCCTCAAAACCCTAGAACTTGAGAACCCAGAAGGGTAAAGTTCTAGAAGAAAGGTTTCACAAATTTTGAAACCCAGTCTCAAATCATCTTGATTCCTAATAAGACAAAGATGATCTGTCCTACTGAAATGGCCCGCTTGAAGAAAATATTATAATGTCATCCAGAGCTTTTAAGTCTTCATACTCTGTATTTAAATTTCAATTTAGAAAAATTACCATGCATGCTAGGAGACAGGAATAAATCAACAAAATCCCAGAAAGAAAGAAATAACCGAAAGAAAGAGGTCCACAGATGATGAAATGCAAAAATTGAGACATTGAATTTTAAGATATCTTTGAGTAATACTCTCAAGAAAAAACTCTCTGGACTATTTCACACAAAATGGAATCAATAAATAGAATAACATCAATATTCTGGAGCTATAATAACTCAATAGAAGGTTTTTAACAGCATATATACATAGCTGAAAATAGAACTAATGAGCTGGAAGATAGATCAGTAACAATTATTAAGACTCATAGTTGGGTTTGAATTTATCCTCTTGCCTAAAATAACTGGAAAACCAGAAAAAATACATAAGACAACTATTTTCAGAGATTGGAAAATGGGTACTGAATCATGATCCCTGAGCGACAGTGGAGAGTTGGGAGGCTGAGATTGCTGCAGTTTACAATGCAAAGTGTGAGAGATTTAAAAGCTGTCAAGAAAGAACTTCAGAAATCAATATGGTCCAGTACAAACCTGTGCATGCATGGGGTAAAACTATATAAGCCTGACTAAAAAAAAAAAAAAAAAAAAAAAAAAAAAACAAATTCTAAGGACAAAAATTTGCTGAGAAATGTTAAGCCAAAATTGTTTTAGACCTCATAAAAGGATGCGAATTGTTTAAGTTCCCATCAGCTAGCATAAAGTAACATTATTGAAATCATTCTGTTGAAATATGGTGGGCTGAGATCCACTCTAAAATATTAATAAATGAAGTTTTAAAATGATCAAACTAGGTCACACATAACTTAACTGCCTTCTAGAACAACATCCAAAATACTTAAAGAGAATAAAACAAAATCCAGCACTCAATAATATAAAACTTATGGTATGTGATATCAAATTGCTAGACATGAGAAGAAGCAAGCGATCTGGACAATATTAAAAGAACCAAAAAGAATGACTAGAAAGAAAAAATATAAAATCTGAACCAAAACTTTCAGGATGGGATTAACATATTAGAGACTGAAGGAAAATGAAAGTCAGTGAACTTAACGGCACAGCAATAGAAACTACCCAATAATAGACAAAACAAAGAATAGACAAAACAAAATCAATAAGGACTCAGTAACTTGTGAGACATTATGAAGTAGTCTAACATAAGTGCAATTGGATTTCTAGAATGAAAGAGGAACAGAAAAATATTTGAAAAAGTAATTACTAAAAATATTTCAAATTTGATTTAAGAAGATATAAACCCACATATTAAAACATGCAACAAACTTCAAGCAAGGTAAGTCTAATGAAAACCACACCAATGAATGTCATCATCAAACTGCTGACAATTTGTGATGAAGCAACCAAAGAAAAATTATAGAAAAACAGTAAGAATTGTTATAAACATAAAGAAGCCAAAACAGTGGAATGATATATTAAAAAATGTTATGAGAAAAAAACAACCTATCAACTTGTATGCCCAGTAAAAGTGTCTTTCAGAAGCAAAAGAATATTTTTTTCAGGAAGTTGAAAGATGAGAGAATTCATCACCAGCAGACCTGCACTACAAAACATGCAAAAGGACGTTTTTCAGGCAGAAAATGACAGACAACTAGAAAGTTGAATCTATAGAAAGCAATGAAGAGCCCTGAGAATAGTAAATAGATAATGAAACAGTCCTTTTTCTCATTTACAATGTTTAAAAATATAATGGAGTTTTCAAAAGAAAAAAGGAATGACAATGTATTGGGTGATTTATAACATGCAAAAATGCATGCTAACAGTAGACAAATGAAAAGAGTAGAAATGGAAATATACACTTGTTAGAGTTTTAAGTTATTTAAAAAGTTGTAAAATATTGAAAGGAACACTCTGAAGTATGCATATTTTCAACCCTAGGGCAACCACTTTTCAAAAGAAGTATAGCTAATTTTCCAATACTATAGACAAAATACTTTGCCAAATATTTTGCAAATAGTATAGACAAAATGAGATCATAAAACATCGTCAAACATAAGTAACAAAAGAAATAGGGAATAAAAACAGATGTAACAAACAGAAAATAAAAAGCAAGATGTTAAATTAAACCCAACCATATCGGTTTTCATATTAAATGTAAATGGCTAAACAAACCAAATGGAATGGATGGAGAGTTTGAATACATCTTTCTGATCATGTATAACAATAGTTCCAACACATTCCAGAGAAAATTCTGTAGGCTGAATTGAAGCATAGGCCATTTGTAAAGACTGAAGGTATCGGACTATACCAAGTAGGATTTGGTTTCAGATTTGAAGTCTTGTCTGTGAATTATGCACAACATTTCAATGCAGTGTGTTGACTAGGTGACTTGTTCTTCCTATTATAACAGATTCACCTGCCTGTCTAGATAGGAGAATGGCTGACACAGAGAGGGCACTCAGTAAAGATTTGTTAAATAATTGAACAAATCTGGAAGAAGAGTCATGCAATATGTCTTCTTGGGAAGGAAACAGAATGCTTTGAGGACATAAGTAATGTTTTCATCTCTTCTTTCAGTATGAGACGTTGATTTGGGGTAGATAAGGACAATATACTAGTTTTCGAGAAATAAAAACCTATAATTATTATTTTTGTGCTCTGTGGCTGACAGTTGCAGATGATTTGCCACCTGATAGGTGACACATTTCTTAGACATCAGGAAGAGTATATTTTGAAGTAGATTCAATAAGAACATAAAGTAAAATTTGAAAAAGAATAATAACTCCAATCAAAATTTAAAGAAACTGGATACTACTCAGTTTAATAAAAGCAACATACATAGAATAATGAAGTCATGGAAGCAAGCATTAACTAGTTGTATGGTAAACTAATAAAAATTATAAAACTGTGTCAAGAAAGTACCTAATATGGCCATGTGCAGTGGTGCATGCCTGTAATCCAAGTGATTTGGGAGGCAGAGGTGGGAGGATTTCTTGAGCTCAGGAGTTTGAGACCAGGCTGGGCAACATAGAGACACCTCATCTTTACAAAAAATTAAAAAAAAAAAAAGATAAGTACCCAGTAATTCTAAGGAGAAAACAATACACATAAGTCACATATACATAAATGCACATATACACATATGTAATAATTTTTACATATACATTTTATTATGTATATGTAAATGCATATACCTTATTACATCTACATATACATTACATATACATTTACATATACATTTTAAAAATAAATGTAAAATGATAAAGAAAAAGCAATAAAAGTCTTGGTATCGCTGAAATTGATCAGATGAGATTAATGATTAAGTAGATCACTGAACTTGTTTACAAAAAAATCTAATTTGTAGTATTTCATGGTGAG
The DNA here is from genome assembly GCF_028878055.3 of Symphalangus syndactylus. Classification (NCBI taxonomy): domain Eukaryota; kingdom Metazoa; phylum Chordata; class Mammalia; order Primates; family Hylobatidae; genus Symphalangus; species Symphalangus syndactylus. The sequence continues at coordinate 75,676,268 of NC_072424.2, forward strand.
AGTGTATGCTTGTCTATGTGTGTATGAATCCACAGGTCTAAATGAAGGAAGTAAGTAGAAATTATTTGAGAGAGAAACAGAAGTGAAGCAGTTATCGGCATTTAATTTGACAGCTTGATCAGAAGGAAAGTGTGCTTTAAACTTTCCTATTATCAATAATAAGACTGGTCCAAAGGCAGAGGCAGTGATGAAGAACAGCACTATTTGTTATATACCAGTAGTCTAAAATACATTTGATGTGTTTTCACTCTCATAATTTCTCATAAAGGTAAGGAAGCAGTGTGATAAATTCTACTGTTTTGTACAAGAACTTGTACATAAAGTAGAAGTGATGTTAACCTTTTGAGAAAATAATATTTTTATATTAGAATTTTAAATAGTTACATAAATGCATAGCCAAATATGATCACCATATAATTTCAGTCAGTAGATTTCAGCGTTCAGAGAAATATGGGTATAATTCCATGTTCAGGGACTGTTAAGATGAATATAGTTAGAAAATGATGGAGGGTTAAAAAAGGAATTTTGATTCATAATTTTAAAAAGCTGTAGTGAGAAAGGCAAGAGAGGTGGCACGCTACCAGTGTGCAGCTCCATGTGTTACCCACACCTGGAAAGCATATCGACACAAGAGGTGGTATAAGGAGTTTAGAACCAAGAATGAGTTCAAATACATAACACATTTCTGAAAGCAATGCCAAAACTAGTACAAAAAATTATAATCTTCATAGGAAGCTGATTTAAAAAAAGAGCCCTGGGGAGCAAAATTTAGGGCAAGTTAGGGCAAGAAGAGGAATAGGACCACTGCCTTTGGTAAAATGTTTTATGAACAATAACAAAAAATTTACTCAATTCCTCTGTTGCTTTGCTGTGCTCGTTTAAGGAACAAGTTATTTCTACAAAAGAAATTTCAGTTCATATATAAACTGTAATTAATTAAGAACTAATTAAAGACCATTTCTATGGGGAGAGGGCTAGAAATCATGAAGAATGATAGAATTGAGTATGCTTAAATTAGAAAAGGTGAAATTTAAGGATACCATTATAGTTGTTTTCAATATTCTGAAGATCAGGCGTGCAAAGATGTATTCTGTTCATAGTAAGCAATATAATATAGTAGACTGCCAAGTAGGCAGTCTCTGATTGTATAAAGGGCATTGATTTATCAATTGGAAAGGATTTTCAACTAAGCAAGTAAGGTCTTCTTCAGCAGAAGTCTTTCAGCAGACTCTTCAAAAGGCAGAAATGGATTTATTCCATGGAAGACAAGATGCCTGTTAAGATCTCTTTCATTTCTCCTACTAGAGGATATTGTGAGGTTAGATGATATCACAGTGACAAGTCAGTGTGGGAAACAGAACTAAAGATAATGGTTTAATTAACCGGACTCAAAGGTCAAACATGAAACTGAATGAGGGTCTGGGCAACCAATTCTATACTGCAATTTTCTGAATTGAGTAGCAGAAAGACAGACACAAGGGAAAGACCAGCAGTGAGCAGAAGTCCAGGTGACTTCAAGAAATCTTGTTGAATTGAGACATTCAAAACATTCCTGACATTCAAGACATTCCTGTCTTCCTTCATAGGGTGGAAGAAGCATTAATGTTAATGCTTTTTTGGAAGGAAGTATGAAATGGACTGAAGTATTTTACTTGGTCTAGAGACTGGGGCAAGAATTGGAGACTTATCTTTTGACATTCTCCAAGACAGAGTCAATGAAAGTTACAATAAAATCAAGAAATAAACTTAGAGCTAATCAAATAAATATAACATACAACTTTTGCAAGCCATGTATGCTATAGTAATGCCTAAAGAACCCAGTTTTATCATATGTATTCTAATAGCTAACATTTATTGAGTTCTTGTGTATATTTTGTGTGTATTAAACTATTTACATGCATCATCTCTCATAATTGTATCTTTTATTAACTCCATGAAATAGAAACAATTACCATCATAATTTTACAAATAAGGAAACTTCAACTTAAAGAGATCAAGTAATTTATCTAAGAGCAGTGCCCCAGAGTATTATAAACAGGATTTATGTCTCAGTTTGTCTGATACCACAGAACCTTCATCTTTAACCTGTAGCTGATAATGGTGTTGTATTACTGATCTGGTTGGAAATCAAACAACTCTGAATTGTAGCTCTGGGAAACAAAGAAATGGAAACCTACTCAAGACGGCCTGTGTGCCTTTTAGGAGGTTGGCAGTCAAATGTGGCACCAAACTCTGGATCCAATCAAATGTTTGGTACTGTCCAACCTTCCATATGGTTGGGAGGTCTGGATCTGTCACAGATGTCGCAGGCAGCTTCCCGCATCACCTGCAAGACATATGTGACATAAATGGGAAAGCAGGATTACTAAAAGTGTGCCCCCAGCTGGGCCTGTAACTGAAGCTAAGATCAGCACAGCAGCAAGCATGGGAACTGGGCAAACCTGGGGGATGGTTCACTTTAAGGCCCTGAGTCAGCTGCTCAACAGTGAGCCGAAATGGGGGCATTGTGAGTAGGAGTAGGCAGGGCTGGCAAAAGAAAGGCTCCAAGGACACATTGAATCACAACTTCTAACAATGTGGCATGGCTGTGCAAACAACATCAGACAGGCCAAACTTACATGCAAAAAATCAAAGACTGAGTGACTCTTTTTGGGCAAATGTGTCTGGCAGCCTACAAGGAGGAAAGGCAGGGCTGCAAGTACAATATGCTCTACAGACAGAGGAGAGAGTCCCAGCCCAAAGACAGCTTCCATGTGTATGAAGTGTGGAAAATCTGAGACATGCACTGGGCTCTTCAGCCACATTCTCACCCTTGGAAAGCAATCAGCCAGCAGAAAAATCTCCAATTTAAATGACAGCAAAATGTATGCTTGGAGTTATCTGACCAAATTAGCAACTGAGATATTCTAGGGACTTAATTTGCACATTGAGTTTTAATAGTATTATATTTGTATAGCAGATTATATAACCAAAAATGTTAATGGGAAAATGATTTTATTTGACTGGGAAATTGGCACCCCGACTAATTGTCTGAAAAGGAGCCAATTTTAAAATTCAGATGCTATTTGAATGAACTGGTATTGGCTGAATTAGGATTTATTGTGTAAAATATGCAGTTTTTAAAAATAGTCTAAGGAAAGAAAAAAGGACTCAATGAACGAAGTTTGCATACCTCACTATGTTCTGGGATAGGTTTTGAAATGGTGCAAGCAAGATGATCATAAAGAATATTGGGGTTGGATAGGGGTGGAGGAAGATGAAAAAGTGACCTGAAATGAACATACGATATGAATGTGTATGTGGTCAGAGTAAATAGGATGGCTTGTCATCTGTCCATAATTTAGCCAGATAGCAACTCTTTACTAAAATATTTGATTACCTTTTTATAAATAACTTGGAGTTTCATGTGCCTATTTCATATAGATTAGGATAAAGTGCCATACATATTTAGGAATGACCATGTTTTTGGTATGCTATTTGTAGCGCTTAACACATTAAGAAAATTGTAGGCTTGCAATTAACTCTGGCAATAATTTTTTTTATGAAATGTATTAGCTGCAACTGGCTAAGACTAAATAAGAAATTAGACTGTGTGACAATCATAGGAGAAAGCTTTGCAAGTAATACACTTTATTCTGTTGAAAAGTCTTTTTTCTTAGTCAATTGAAATGGCCTTATTGTTCTGGCTACCACCTCCTACCTCCTGAAGAAGCTTAGATCTTCTAAATAACAGGTGAAAATGCACTTTTCATTTATTACTTGCCTTCAGGATATGGAAAGCACAAGGTTTCCTTAGAAAACCAGGCCTTTTCCTCTCCACCCCACCCCCTACCAACCCTACACTTTAAGACAACATCTTCAAGTTGCCATAGACCAACTGTGAGTGTTAAATGAATATCTTTGACAGGAGCTAAGTCTTTTGGGCATTGAAATAAGGTTTTCCTCCTCTCTTGGCATGTGAAGATTGAGAGTGTGCTTTGACACCAGTAGCAGAGGATGTGAGCAAAGCAACTTTCAGAGCATCAGAAGTGTCAGCAAAAGGAAAAATCAGCACAAGTAGAAAGCATCAAGGTAATTTTCCCACCTATAGTATTCCATGAAGTCAGTCAGCTCATCGCCACTTTCGGAACCTCCCTATTGTTAAATGCCACATAAACTATCTGTCAGCCTCTAGGGCAGTTCACTTCTCTTAAACAGAGAGAAGCACAAAGGTACAAACAAAAGCAGCAACATAGTGAGCTAAAATACAAGTTAAAAAATAGTATTTCATACTTCATTCATAAGTATATATATGGGACAAATTTCCCCCAAGTATCATATAGCCAGAATTCCTACTATGTTTGATTCCATTTCTTCAAGAGTTGAAACAATGTATTCCTGTGTGGAGAAGGGTTTTCTTCTATTTATCTGGTGCTTTTATTTTAGATTTGGAACCAAAATGTATGATTATATTTCTGCATTGTGAATATATTAAATATTTCATTGTTGATGCTAAAGTTTCTTAAACATATTAATATATAAGTATACCTATCATAAGTTGAAAGCTGCTGAATTTTTTCAAATAGTACACATCCATGTATCTAGTACCTAGATTAAGGAACAGAAAATTCCTCGTGCTAAGTTTTTCAATAGTTGCATTTTCCAAATGCTTTCATTTCTGTGGCTTTTCAATTTTTGGAAAAAAAAAAATGTTACCACATTAGAGTGGCAACACCTGCATTCAAACATCTATTTCCTCAATATATTCCCTAATAGCATCATCAAATAATTTTCATTAATGTTTAATTCATTGCACATAGCAACCTGTATAACTATAGGAAAGGACATAAATTAGCATTACACAGTATGAACATTTGCTACATGGCAAAACTGTTCCTTTTGGCAAACATTTTGCATTTTTAAAGCCACAAGCACCCTGCTGAACAGAACTCCAAACAGAGGAGTAGCAAAATGGGAGGAAGGTGCTGTGACTAAATGAAGGAAGGCTGAGGGGTTAAAATCATTGCTGGGTGATTTCACCACTACTGCCCCATATTCATACTCTCGTTAAATGAATGAGGAGAGCCCCATGTGGGATTACAAACTTGCTGGAAATGGATGAGAAACCTTCTGCTCTGCTGGAGTTTGTAAGTAGTTTCTAAGGGCTGATTTCTGCACAAGTGAAATTGATTGGATTGTTTTATTTTTCTTCTGGCAAGAAATGTTTTTCATCTCTGCATATTCCTCTCCCTGTTTTCTTGGGTTGGCTTGACGACAAAACCTTCTGCAAGACCCAGAAACAAGTCATCTCTTCTGTGAAGCCTTCTTGATTACACTGCCTCGGTCCCTGCCCCTTCGTGGATTATGTGGCATTATCCTCCCTAATAACTTGTACAATACCTTAGAGCTTCTCATAGTAAACTCTCAGTCTCTGCTACTCACTCATTCCCTAAGTTGTGAACTTCTAGAGGACACAACTTGTGTCTTTTCAACTTTGTGTGTCACCGTCCTGGTTGCTTTACTTCTAATTCCACTGCTTCTAACCTAGATGTAAATAGAAACTCAGTACCAGGTACGAACGGCCATAGGCAGATGACTTACCTGTGAGGGTTAGACCACCATAGGCCATCGTCATCTGGAGTTCCCTCCTGTTAGCAAAGTTGTTTCTTCAGGCTGACCTACTAATTGTTTACCCGCAACCCACTGCTAAGCTGGGGATGAGTGGCCACCTGCCTAGATTGTCTTGTTAAGCATCATAATGAAAGAAAAGAGACAGCATTTGCTATTAAAGTATTTTCTTAAAAAATGGTATTCTAGAAAAAATAATTGTCTGGCTCTTGCAAGGAAAGAGGAAAATAAAAGCCCATGCCCCATAATCAACAAACATTTAATTGACCAACACTTCCTTTTCTCTTACTTCCCTTTTTAAAAATAAGAAGTAGGTAACAAGGATAACACAAACAGTAACCTCTTTTAACCCTGTTAATGTTGATGAAATAAAAGGAAAAGAAAGGAAATAGCTGAAATCTATTGTCCTTCCTTGGAGTTTGGGGTGGCCTCCATCTTTTTCTCCCCTTTCTTGAAGTCAGTCAGAGTTGCTTTTGCCTTTCTTTCTACAGCCTACCTTTTAAAGCCTTACTTTCTAGAGAATGGACATACATGTGTGATAATCATGGTATTTCCTCTGAATGGTGTATTACAATTTTATTGGTAAATCATATATATATATATATATAATTTTTTTTTTTTTATCTGCTTGGAGATACTGTAAAAAAAATTCAATGCAATTGGAATATATTCAAATGAATATATATTGAGGCATTGAAAGCATTGAGTTATCAATACTAGAAGTGTTATCCACAAGTCAAACTGCCTAGGTTTAATTTGGGCTTCTGGTTAAAATGCAATTGCTTTTGGGCAAGTTATTTAACCTTTTATCTGAATAATTGGGATAATAAAAGACATCTCTTAAGTTGTGAGAATTAGATATGTCAGTATATTTAAAGCTCTTATAACAGTGTATAGAACATGATAAATGTTCCAAAAATATTCCCTATTATGTAATAATAACTATTTTATTATATATGATATGCTAGTACTACTACTTCTAAATAATTAAATCGAAAAGGACAAGAGATATCAAAATGAAACATTTGAGTGTAATGTGTAAGAATGGATATGTCTGTTAACAGCTAGGTCTTTCAAGTTCTTGAATCATTTTAAGCAAAAAAGATTTTCTTTATTCAATAATCATAAATAGCGACTCTCAGGGAGAACAGAATTCCTATATTGTTCTTTGTTACTCTCCTTTCATATAGCAGCTATATTTAATAGCTACTTTGTTATTAAGTATATTTTAAATAACGATTATGTAAGTGACCTATATGAAAGAGTTTTATTCAACCAAATTTTGTGCCCTTTAGTAAAATATTTTATATAATAATTAATAAAAGTTCTATTTGTTGGTAACTCTTAGAAATAGGCTTTGTAACACAGTGATAATGCTAACATAATCAAGATCATGTCTGTTAAAAAAAAAAAAACCTAAAACCTTAAATAAGGCTTAAGATCCTTGTTCTCAGAATTGGGGAGCTTAAAAATAATTTTGGCAACATTTGTGGTATTGTGGTTTTGGCTACCATGTTTTCCCCATTTTGTTGCCTGAAATGCCTTTCCTCAAAGTTTTCAGATTTGGTGATTTGCTTTCTGAATAGAAATATGAGGATCTTCCATCAAAAAGATTCAGTGTAATTCTTTTATCAGAGTGTCAGTTGCTAGCTATAAGAAACAGATGCCCTTTTTTTTTGCATTGCACCATTTACAAAATGTACTCATACCAAACAATAAAAAAAAAATCCCTCAGATAAGCCTCAGATAAACCGTATAGAAAGATGAATAACACAGAGATGATAAGTTGGTTTAGGATGCAAAGATATATGATGGATATCAAAGAAGCATCAATTCCTGGTATGGAAATAATGGCATTAAGCAAACTTATTCCTTCTCCTTTCAGTAGGTTAAAAATTGACACATTGTAATTAAAATTATTTGAAATGGAAAACAAACTTAAATCCTTTCCTAAAATGTTGACTCTTGAGTTTTTCTATGAATACTAGTTTTCACCATCTCAAAAACTTTCACATTAAGAGCATTGAAAGCAAATAAACAGTAATTATTATTGACCTTTTTATAATGATCAGAATCTGGAAGTAATAAACTCTGTTTAAATCTTTATAGGAACTGAAGTAACTAAGGAGTTTCATCCTAATTAGGATGTTTTCGTTGTGTAGTTATATATGTTGATTCTGAAAACATTGATCTTGCCGAAAGAAAGGAAAAGAATGGTAGAGATGCAGGCAGACTGAAGCAATAGAGCAACACATTTCCATAACTAATAATCTTTCACAGATATATTGGCTCTGATAGGAGGCCAGATAGATGCCTGAAAAGATCGAATCAAATTGGGCCAGTTTAAAGTGGGGAGTGGGTATCACTGCAACTGGGACTAGATCATTATGGTTGATGACAAGTTACTGTTATTTTGACTGAGAATATCATCATGTAATATGTTACTTAAATTGTTGAGCCTTTTATTTAACTTTCATCAGTTTCAAACTTGGGGGTAGTTACGCTTGCTTTTGGTCATTGCTAAAACTCTTACTGTTTCTCTGGGAACCACATTCTCTGTGCTTTTTCGCCTTCCCTGTTCTGCCTCCCCTTTTCTTGAAGTGTTTCTTTTGTTTGTCTCCATTACACCAGCACGCAGGGACACAGTGTTTCTGCACAGTGGGAGTTGGCAATCTCCGAAGAGCCTTTCCAGCATTGCTTTTTAGAATGAAATCATTACAATCTTCAATAGCTACTTGGATTTAAAAAAAAGGAAAGAAAGAAACTAGCACATTATTATTCTCAAAACCATCTCAATGTAAAAAGAGGCTATTTGCTTGGTCCTCCTCAACTCCCCCTTCCCCCATCCTCCTGCAGTCCTTGCTCATCTTGCTCCTTTTCTCTCTGGATGTGTTTCCTTCACACCTAAGTTTCGTTTGCATGGTCCTGATTCACTAGTTCTATTCGAACCGAGTATACAAATGCATTTTTTTCTGTTGGTTTTGAATATTTTTACACTGCTTATGCAAAGGAGTATAGTCAGATATATCTTGCATTCGTTGATACTTGAATTATTACCTTCGAGAATGTGAAATATCCTGGTACTGATCTAAGGTAATTTTTCAAACCCAGGAGTTATTAGCATATGCTTAGTTGATGGGAAAGTTGTTTTAGTAATGGCCTGCAACTAATTTTTAAGTAGGTGAGAATTCTTGTTTATCGTTACTCATGTATCAAACACTCCTACCCTGTGCTTTTCTCCAGGTCCTGAGTGCTTGCTTTTCATCAGTAGTAACGTTTGTTTTATACACATGCCCAGGAGTGACCTTAGGTGCACAGTGGAAACTCAGGGCATGAGGAGCTGTTTGCAATGCCTTCACCCTGTGAAAGGGATTAGTGTATGCCAACACATAATATTTCCAACAGAGGTTTGTATGGTGTCGTCATACGATTTATTTGTTCTCTTCACTGAGCATAACTATAAATAATGAAAGGGAATGGCATGAATAAAAAGGAGAGTAATTTATGTACTTTATCAAACAGGCACAACCAATTTATTTCCTATATACTATCCAGATGTATGTATATTCAAATAAAATCGAAATAATATGTTTTCATTGTTAACTAAATGTAAAAAATGCACTAAAAAGAAACTATAACCAACATGTAATACTTTGTTATTGATGTTTCAGATTTTTATATGTTTTAAAGTAAGTGCTCCACGAAATAGGATAGAGTATATGTGGTCTTACTTGAAGCTGCAGTGTTCCCTGGACATGCCATAGAGTTTTCCCAGAAGATGTCAGTAAAGCTACTCCATCCTTCCATCTCTAGTCATTGAGCTTCAAATAAAATAACTAGTAAAGAGTTAGTAATTTTTTTGTTTTTGCTCACACTATTTCTTATCTCTAACATACTTTGATCTTTGCATCAGATTACAAATAATTGGTGAAATTTATATAGTCTAAAGTCAAGTAAATTATTAGAATTTAATCCTACTTTTTAGATTCATATAGTTTTATCTGATAGGAACAAATACAAGTTTACCTAAAACCAGGCTCTTAGACTATATCTCACCAACATTTTTCTTTTCAAAATTCTGTCTATAATTCTAGGAATAGTTAAATGACATTTTTAGCTTTTTTGTGTTGTCTTGGACATATTTCTGCCTTCCTTTGCAATCCTATGGCCCAGTGTTTGTCTATTTTTCATGGAGCAAACTAAGTTTCCTCTTGCATTATAAGCATTTGTGTAGCATCTCCTCTCTCCTATTAGTTCTAAATTAACACGATGTGTCCTTTTTTATTTCAAGCTCCTCCAAACTCCTTCCTTAGTGCTTTGCACACTGATACTTGTTGAATATGTAACTGAGAAATATAAAATAACTATGATTTAGTATCTCTTCTGTGTGGCACTTAACTTTGTATGTGTGTGTATATCTATTAGAAAAAAAACAGCAATCATGGTATTTATAATAAAAGACTGATATGGGCATAAATCAGTATTTATTATTTTCAGGTCCATAAAGACATATATTTATATTAATATGGAAGCATTACAGGTAAAGTTATATTATTAAAATAAAAACAGTCATGAAAAATATAGTCATAGATTGACTTTCTCATGTCCTGCCAATAGGGCTATAATGTAAAATAGAGTGAATAGTTCAACTTTAATATCATATCTGCAAATTACAGCTTTTCCAAATGCACCAGTTGCTCAAAAGGTTATGAATGATGTCATTTGCACCCATATAGGGAAAGGCTCTTGCCTGACTTTTCAGATCTATTTACAGAGATCCAAAATGTTCTGCCTATTTGTTTATCTAAAATATGTTCCTTCGTGAATGCCAGAAAGGAATTGCTACTGTAATCCCAGGTATCAATTTGCTTCCTGTAGGATATTGCCTTATGATCCCTGCTAGGTCTCCTTTTATTTTTTTATAATCCCAAACCCTAGAGGCATCATTTCAGCCTAAGTCAGTGATTTAGAGGCTCTCATGCTTTTATTTATAAATGTGTATGCCATAAAGTTACATAGTCCAGAATATAATGAAAACTGGTAACAAAATTTTGCTTTGAAAATCACAAGCATGTCCTAGTAAATACAGCTTCTGCCCAGCTGCATATTTTCTTGATACTAGAGTATCTGCCTGATTGTATATGTTTGCACTAGGTTCAGATCCATGTTAGCATGTGGGAATCTAATTTTTGTGGGTCATATAACACATTCAGCATATTGGTTAATGAGCTTCCAACCATCTCAGTCATTCTTTTTGGGCAAATTGCAGGCCAAATATAAGAACTGAAATGGCTGCCTAAGGGCTGGGCATACAGTATATGCCATGACTTTGTTCTTCTTGGGTCATTTAGGAGAAAAGTATTAAGTTGAGAGGAAGAATGCAATTAACTAACTTTTGTTAAGGGCCCAGATCATTACTAGGTGCTTTACATGTATTATCTCATTTCTATGTCCAGGTAAATTCATGTAGCAGCTAATAGGAGCCAAATCAAACATTGAATGCTGGTCTGCCTGACTTATTTGCCTGATTAGGAGAGTTAATCCTGAAGTCGCTTTGGTCAGTAGCATCCAGGAGATGGAGAAAGGGCTTTGACTATTTAGAGTTAGAATCTACTCTGCAGTTACTATTTGATTTGCAAATGAGCAAATGGAAACCACCCAAGAAACAAAAGGAGAGTTTCATGGAGGGAGGGAAAGAAGAAAGGAAGGAAGAAAGAAAAGAAGGAGAAAGGAAGAAACAAAGAAAAGAGGAAAGGAAAAGGAGGAAAAGGGAAGGGGGAAGGTAAAGAATCCCAATAAATTATTTAAAATGTACTTTTTGGTTAAAGATAGGTTAAATAAGACCTACTGTTTTTGATTTAAATATATTAATTTCAAGTGAAGTACTAATGCTGACATAATAAAAGTCTTTTAAGGTAATGAGTCATTATTTTAAAGGTCACGAATTAAATTCCTTCCCCTGAATAATTTTCCACCTGCCATTCTGCAGGTGGACAGCCCCACATGCACAGCATCATCTACTTGCTCTGTAGTCTCTGATGGTGCCAGGCATTTAGGTGGAAACAAACATACTTTCAAGACCCAAGATCTGTGGCTAAACCTTGTCACTCAGAGATATTTAGATATGTTTGGCATTCAAAGTAAGTTTTCTTTTTCTCAGTTTTCATCTGATTCTAGGATAAGTCCCAGAAAAATTGGCAGCAGATGATGAAAATAAACTGTTTTCTATCCTATGTTGGGGGTTTGAATTTTGCATTTTAATCACATATATGCTTTTAGGGCAATTTTTGTTTTTTACTATTTACTGTACTTCATTCTCCTATGCTGATTCTGCTACACTGATAAGCAGGACCCAGAGCTGAACCTGGCAGGGCAGTGATCCCAGAAGTCTTGAAGAGTGGGGGGCCAAGCCAGAACATGCCTACTGGCCTCAGTGAGCAGAACCCAGCTGGTGCAGATGGAGAGAAAACAGCTCTGCAAGGAGAACTTCAACCAAAAAGCCAGCTTAGTTCTGAAGTTAAAAGTAATTCTGGGTTTTGTGGGTCCTGACGCTTATAAAATATGGGAGGGGTAGTCTTGTTTGGGAAAAACAAACAAATATAAAAATTGTAACTTTTTCAACATAACTATAAAGAAAGACTTTGTGGGCAAATTGCTAGGTCACACTCAGGGCCACAGAAGGGGTCTGTGCAAAGGAGGGGCCCTGAAGCTTAAGCTTTTCCTAAAGTTGCCTTTGAATGAAGGCCAGTCTCTAGAGATTAGGCATAGGATGCATCTAGCTATAATAGCCAAAGGACCTGAGACCAGAAGTCAGAAGAAGAAGGTTCAAGCAGAGACTGGAAGGGGCAGATTGTGGAAAAATAAGATGCTCAATTAGAGAAGACAATAGCAATGTCTATAGTTTACCCCCCCGTCTTCTGTGGTGGGAGAGGTCGCTATTTAGGATGTCATTCTGTGTGAGACAACAAGCATGATCATGACCCTGAAAATAAATGTTTCAACCGAGTACACATGGACATAAAAATAGGAAGAGGAGATGCTTGGGACTACCAGAGGGGGTAGGCAGGGCAGGGGATGTGGCTGAAAAACTACCTTGAAATTATGAAAAATAAAAAAATAATAAAGAACAAAAAACTTAGCATTAACCCACAATGGAAAATCATGGTTTGAATGAGTACTTTATGACCTTTGTCACTCAAAGCATATGTGAATTCTGAGGTTTGGATAAAACAAAGAAAGTTTTCGTTATTTCCCCGTAGGAGCTTGAAATATGTAGCAACACTGAGTGGAAAAAAATGTACTAGTAGTTTTCTAACAGCTTGTACCTTACCTAATATTAACCCACTGGGCATATTGGAACTGTAAGGAATCTGGATGCAATAGTAAGCTTTGGTTGAAAAAAATGCACCGATCAATAGCTTGCATTACTGTAAAAATCCTTCTGGGCTTAAAATTTTATTTTCTTGTATTATGATAGAAACCCTGAAGAGCAAGAATGAGGGCTAATCAAAGAAATAGTAGAAAACAGCGTATATGTCCCAATACATGATGGTCTCTATCAAGAGCATTATGGTTTCCACACGGAAAGCTATGTAGTAGTGGAATTTTTTTTTTTTGTCTTAAGTCTCCATGGTGCTATTTCAGGGTGCTTTTTATAAAGATCTTTCTAGCAACCAAGTAAGCTTAACAACATATCCTAAAATAGAAAAATAATTATTCCTATAGTTGTGTATATGTGCACACACATACCTATGTGTATAGTACTATTTGTTTCTCTTTTAATGTTCTACTTGAACACTTAGGAATTAATCATTTGATTTTTTCTTGGAATATAACTTTTACTTGTATTCTTTATGTCATTGGCTGGTGTTGTATATGTATCTATGAAAATTATTTTTATCAAAAAATGGATATATCACTGGATAAACATAAAATATAAGGAAACTAATTATATAGAGCCACACTGTAGCTGTTTGGTTTTAGAATAGTTTGGTATGTGAAATATGTAAACATATGATTAATTTTATGCATTTGAAGCCTGTTTCATTGAAGAATGCAATTTATTTGCTTCTTTTTATTTCTCTTCTGCAGGAGAAGGAAGTTGATAGGAGTTGACTGGAGTCTTAGAGAATAGTAGAATTAAGGAAGTAAAATCAGGATATAGGGAAGAGAATGGTATATGAAGCTTAGCTCATGAAGGGGAGGGAAAAAGTAGCTGTAGAATGCAAGTCCAGAATTAGATGTGCACAAGGAACTCACAGATTCAAGGGTCTCTGCATGTGAGGAGGCAGATCTCATTAGGAGAATCTCCTTCTCCCAATGAGAGATCATGCCTCTCATTTTTCTTCCTTAGTCAACCAGTGGCAATGATTGCAGTTAGAGCAATAATTCAAAAATGCAGACCTAAAACCTAAACCATCCCTTTCCCTTTTAAATCCCTTTGTTGACTCCTTTTGATCTATGGTACATTTTGAACCTCTTAGAATGGCCTTACCTGGCACTTATATCCAGTCTCCAGACTCAGGCCCCACTAGTATGTCTCATGCCTTATATTCTGGCATAAAAATCTGGTTGTTGTTTCCTGACCATCCTGCATACCTGTCTTGGGGATCTTTTCTCTGACTAGACGCTTTCTTTATCTTTTCCTGGCCAAATTAAACTCATAAGATTCAGTTAGAACATCACCTATTCCAGGGAATCCTTTCCTGAAAACCTCCAGGCCTAACAGCATATGTAAATCACTATATTCCCAGAATGCTTGAAAGGATGTAAAAATTAGATTACATTATATGATTATTCTCTTGAAGACAGAGACCATATTAAACTTCCCTATAAGATTCTGGCCAGTTCTATCGTTTGTGTACTAATAGGTTTAACTGGGAAGGGTGGCAAATAAATTGTGGAGTGAGTTGAACTTCCTGCAAGGGGTCATACAGGCAAAAATTCAGGAATATACAAGTATCTCAATTGAAAGGATTATTTTTATATAAGATAATTTTATTTATATTCAGAAAGATGCTTGTGTTTACTTGTTTGGGCACTTTCTGTACCAGGCAAGCCTTTTTACATGTGTGAGGTGAGACTGAAGGTGAAGCCATCTGGCAGAGCATATCACATATTCGATGTTCCTAGTAGCATGGATAAAAGGCCTTTAAATAAAATTTCAAACCTATCTAAATTAGGACTGGATAATGATTCTGAATGTAATTGATTTGGCAATATATGCCACCAAACCTCAAGAATGAGACACATACTTGTTTGAGTGTAAAAATTGATGACATTGAGCTGGAAAACTAACACACAAAAAAAGCTAAACAAGACTTCTCAAGCTCTAGGAAGTGATTCAATGTAAACATAGACTGGTTTGGGGAAAAGAGGGTAAAACAGCATCTGTGTTTTGTAGTCCGTAACAACTATACCCAAGCATCAGTTCGTGCTTCTGAGAACTTTTTCACTGTTTTCCCTACATCAAATAAGTTTGAACCCGATTTATATGAGATTATGCACCCAAATCTAAATAATTAGAAATAAACTTTATCACTTTAGAGATTGATGGTAAAACAGGGGAAATACCTAATTTCTCAAAGAAAATAAGAGACTGATAAGAACCAAACAACCTATTTCTTAATAACATGATCTGGAAATGCTGATGATATCTACAAAATGATTATTTGTAATGATTCAAATGAAATGTAACAGCAGACTGGATGAAAATTTCCTTTTATTAGATAGTAGCATTTTAATTATTTTTTAATTACTACATCTGAGTTAGAACAAAAAGCTTAATAGTGTTTGGAACCATAATTTAAGGTCAAATAAGATGCATTTAAAAACATTCTAGCTTAAATTTGTCAGCATAAGATCCATGAGGGTAAAACAAAAACAAAAACTAATTACATTGTATTTGTTTTGTTTTAATTTCTTTTTCTTAGATCTTGAGTGTGCGTGGTTGAATTTTGATTGATTACTCAATTAACTGATTTATTGGTAGAGTGGTTAAGAAAGAAGACTTTGGGATCAGACCAACCTGGTTTTGAATTCAAGCTCAGCAACTTACTAGGTGAGTAACCTCTAAACCCACATTAAGCCTTTTGTCTATCCATAAAATGGAGATACTAACATTGCCTATCTTGTTTGGCTGTTATGATGACAAAATCAGAAAATATGAATACAACCTTTTGAATTATGCCTGATGCATACTAATCAATGTCAAATATTACAGTTTCTACATGCGAAGGTAAGTGGATTTATGAATTATATTACCCATTTAAATGAACCCCTATGAAAGGAATAAGTGACTTGAAAAGATTTTTGCTAAGAAAAGACAAATCAAATATAATACTAATAATGCAGGAACATTGTACAAAAAAGGATACAGGCAGATTGGATGTTTTATTCTTTGCCACATTTCACACAGTATAAAAACAGTGATGGTCTATTAGGTTTCACAAGAAGTTGGCCAAAATGGTTAGACATTATTAAGAATTCATTCTGATGCAGGATTTACATCCACTATCCTAAAAGTGAACTTCATGTTATTTGGGGCCTTGAGAAGTCAGCTAATGATAGTACAATGCCATCACAATGAACACATTTTAAAAGTAACCATCCAGATTATGAAAACAAAACTCTACCACTTTCTTAGCTATTTTATAGTATTGCCATACTCATATGGTAATTTATTATTTTTGAACTTAATGACTAGTATTTAGAAACTTCCTTTGAGGTTTCTTAACAACTGGCAGAGCATAATTTTTGTTTTGTTTTGTTCTGGATAATCTACCAGCCACACACCACTGCCCTTTCTCATGCCACTGCCCTTTCTCATGCCACCCCTACTGTAAATTCTGGAAAGCCTAGCATGCTCTTTCTCAGCTTCCCTTGCAGCAATAGGGGAGCCATAAGTTCTCATCATATCCAATGAGGCATGAGGAAAAGTCTGCTGGGCGAGCATCTAGTGATACTTTCTTTCTGACCCACGTGTGGCTAGTGCTGTCCTTCCTTGTTCATCGCATCTCTGAATATAGTTTTATTATGCAGAGTTGTGGCAGCAATCTTACAACCAAGAGTCAGCAAGCACAGAGACAAAAAAAAAAAAAAAAAAAAAAGTCTAAGCAGTGCAGAAAGCAGAAAGGTGGAGCAAACCTGGTCCTTCTGACACTGCTGAGCACTAGCCATGGACCACCTCCCTCTAGAACATGACTGTGCTACTCAAGCCAATGTGAGTCAGGTGTTCCTATTAGTTAGTCTGTAGGACTTTTGTAATATGAGCTCATTCATTTTAACCATTTCTTTTATTATTTACGTCACACCCTGTTTCCCAAAAATAGTTGAAATTATGGGTAATACAGGAAAAATGGGAATAAAATAGATAAAATTGGTTTTCTAAAACTTAGTATCAACAAAGATAAGCTGTAATAGTTTCTCAGGGGAAGCATAGATTTTTTTGAGTACTGATTTCTAAATGACATTTCCTATGTGAATCTTGATATGAAGAACATCAGATGATGCAGGGTGTAACCTCTTCTGCAACCTTGCTATGTGAACTGCAATTTTATTTATAGGAATTTTATAGAGTTGTTTGTTGTATGCATCCTTCAAAAGAGTGGATCGGGGCATCAATACACAACTCAGTGACATCAATTTTGTGTGGGGCCAGTAAATGCAATATATCATACCCTCTTGTGGAACATTCTGATTCAAAGCAGAAGTTATAATTTATAAGAGAGAGAATGGCCTTCAGTTTTGGGGATTTCTTTTTCCCCAAGCATTATAGTTCACACAGTTTAGATTTTGATGGGCATATAAGATCTGAGAGATCAACATTCTACTCTTGGATGAAAGCCCAGGGAGGAAGTCTTTTGTATTTCTGGTCGAGGGCAGATTCATATGTTTAAGAAGCAGTAAAACTGCTCCTGTGTTTGGTAACCTATATGAAATACTTGGGGCATATAATAAGTACTCATCACTGGATAGAGAACCATCACACTTTGCCTGAAGGTGGCCTTATGGGCACATGTTTTCTTATGAGGCAATACTGGATCCCTTTGTAACACATGAGCTAGTGACAAATTGGTCTTCAAAGTTTTAGCCTATAGGAAATAGTAAAGATAATTTTGACCTAGAAATATTTAAAGCCACTGTTGACACTTACCCATCATAACTATAGGACAAAAACAAAAACATAGTACAGTGCCATCACAATACATTATTAACACATACACACACATACATACAGGCACAAACAAAAATTCCTTATGTTATATTCTCATATTTTATCTGGTTTTGAGCAACATGGCTTTTGTCTGAATCCACTGGGATGAATTCCTTGCAAAGTAAACTTTTAAAAAATTTAGATATTCCCTGTCAGATAAAATAATTTTAGCATTAAAATATTTAATACGAAGCCATGCCTTCTGATAGTGTTTCATTGGATAACCTCTGCTTTGTGACAATTAAATTTTACAGTCGATGTATAGAAATCTTATTTTCATATTTTCTTGGGGGAAGGGAGGAAAAGTATGTTCTTTATGTGGTACAGAATAAAGAGCACATTCAGTTGCTTTTCAAAATATATACCTGGACTGAGAGGAATAAATTTATATTCATAGATACTACCTTAGGGTAAGAGCAGGCTGATAAGGAAAGCCCAACTCTTTATAGCTTATGCCAGAGTGTTTATTCTCATGTGGGGGTATCTCTCTTTATATCAAGATGTAAAATTAATAAAAACCTAAATAATCAATAGGATATACATTCATAGGACAAACTGAAAAGACTTTAAAATTTAAGCTTACTGAATTAAAGTATTCCCCCCAAATCCCTACCATGTCTCTTTTTCAGAGATGTTAAGAATGATACCCCAGCTCTTTAACGGGAAGATAAACTAGTTTATGTTTTCGTGAAAACATACCGCCAAATTATTTCATTTCTACAACATTATACTGAAAGAATTAAGTTAAAATATGAGCAATGTTTTTAAATTCTCTTTCACTTATTGCAGACTTCTCCAAGTAGCAGAATCTTTTTCTTTCACGGCTCTGGTTTATTTCCCAGGGCATCAGCATTAGTGTCTGTGTTTATCTTCGTTATCAAAACTTAGTCTATAAAGTCATTTTTGATAATTTTCCTTTTGGCTTAGCCTCACAAAATCTATTATTCTAAAGCTGGATAACATGCCACATTCCACCTCTGCCTGTGCTGCATAAGCACTCTGAATGATGACAGATCAGAGAAGATGGGCCTGAATGCATAATTATTGTGACATGTAGTTAATGTTGGTTGATAAAAGTAGGCACACACAATTAAGAAAACATGCTTGATAAAGCTAGGCAGTTTATTAAGGACTTGGGTAAAACAACTGTGAGAAGTTACAAGGATTCATAAACTTCTTTTTGCCTCCTCCAATGTCACTGCCTCTGATTTCCCAATCTTTTCATAAGTTTGTCTCATGCATAATAATTTCCTACTCCCCCGCCCCATTCCATTCTAGAATAGTTTTGCCTTTTCAACTAGTTACTGTTACCACCATTTAATAAGAAGGTTTTGCTTGGCTTTCTAATCGAAAACTTGCTTTTATCTTTCTTCATGAAAGAATTGAAATGGCTTCTTTCAGGTTGCTGTAGCCTCTGGGGAGATAAGGACCCTGCGGTTAACAGGATGAGAGATTTTTGTTTAGAAATTTTTATTTAGACAATGAAAAATGACCTCTGTAAACTCAAAGCTATCTTATTTTTGGGCTTTAGGCTTCTGGCAGATAAATCAATTGGGCCCTTGGGACAGCAAAGGAAAAACCTTTGCAGTAACTATGTCAGGGCAACACAATAGATTTGTTGTGAGTATGCAGTTGTGTTGAATGTAGAATGCACTTAAAAATAAATATCATTTTATTTTCTATTAAATATTCAGGATCTGGATTCTACTGTTTTCAGCTGTTACAAGGAAATATTTCTTTTCATGAGGCAAACTGAAGAAGGCAGATATTTTTTATGTATAAAATATGTGGCTATTGTTGGTATTCTGATTTTGACTTTTTAATTACTTACCTGTGCATTCTCTAATGGAGACTGTTTATAGACTTAAATTCTCAAAGTTATATCCTCACATTAAAAATATTAGTATTATGAATGGCTGTTTTGTGGGTAAACAATTTCATTGTTGCCTACATAATACAATAGTCTAAAAAATGCTTTTCTAAAAGATGCTCTTCCAGATTGCCACCACATTTTTCACACCTGTTCATAGGTTCAAGGAGCTTTGCAGATCCGCACGGCATGAATTTGCACTGCATGCTCACTCTCTAAAGAAAGAGTGTTGCACTTGGCAGTGTGCTTTTTTACCTGTGTCATGTAGAGTGGAGATTCAGGGTGAAAAGTTATGCAGAATAATCTGTAAATTTGACAAGAAACAAACCAGGAGACAGATGCTCACTCAACTAAAATGCGTGGATGTGCAGTTGTTAGTAATGGAATTGTTGATTAACGTAGTAAAGAGGCAGTTTTCAAGGGGTTAATTTGTTTTCCTATTGTACAGGAAACCATTACATCCATTTTTGCCATGATGCTAAGGTTATGATATAAACCAATAAGATGCATTAGACTAGAAATTAAGGTATACTGGAAAAGAGAGGTACAATATGCATAGCAAACAGCACATGAAGAGTCACAAGAAAACCAGTGGAAAAGAGAAGTGAGATTAGGAAAGTGAGCAAGAAATATAAATAAAAGCTATGCTCTCGCTTTTTTCTTGAACTTTTAACTTTGGAATGAAAGCAAGCCTGTTTGATCAGCTTCTTCTATCTTTTTATCTTTTTCTAAATTTCTTTTTTGTTTTTTGGATATTTTTTTCTCCTTGCTTAAAGTTGATTAATTCTAGGCTATGGTCAGAAATAACAGATAAACCATATTTTATTTATTTTTACAGTTCTCTCAATTTAGAAACTTGAATAATATAAAAACATAAAACAAAGATACTGCATAAATATCCTTGAATTAGCTACAGTCACACTTCACAATAATCAAATGTAAGTTTCAGTTTTAGGGATACTGGGACAGATAAATGATATATGTTTGGATCTGAGTTTCCTTTTCCAAACAAAGTAGGCATGACATCAATCTCAAAGTATTGAAATAAGTAATAAGTGAGATTATAGATAAAATAACAGTAGCTAATAGTTTCTGAGCACTTGCCTCTGTGGGCGCTGTTTACATATGCTCATTTACTCCTCACAATAATTCTATGAGATATACATTACTATCATAATCCCAATGACTGGTACAACAGAAGCACAGAGAGGTTAATTCATCCACTAGTATGTGGCAAAGCTGGTAATCAAGCCAAGAATCCTGTGCTGTTAACTCCTGCAGTATGGTCCTCTGCGCCAAGTACACAGTATACATTCAGTAAACACTAGGACCCCAGTTCTTTCCTTCACTGAAGTCTAATATGTTGAGTAAGATATCGGTGATCAACTTCTGTGACTTGAATATTAAAGTATTCATGTTATTAAAGAAGAATTGTATATTCAAGTGTTTAATTCAGTTGTTAGAGCAAATATGTTCACTGTTTATCATACCCTTTTTTTGAAATAATATATCACATCCGAATATTCAATAAATCATCAGCATTTACCATAGCCCTATCACAGTATCTACTATTGATTATGCAAAGTAAATTTATCTCAAGACCTTTACCAATCAGCACCTTAAAAATCAGGTAAAGAATAAGTTTATTTAAAACCAATAGAAAATAATTTACAATATTACTTTCAGTTGTTAATTTAATAAAAATCATTGTTGGGCTGTACAATACAGATAACAAAGATGGTGAACTATCAGTCTAAAAGAATTATATTTGGTTATAATAATGAATGCTTCATGAAAAATCTTTGAACTTAAGTTCACTAGACATTTTCTGAAAATGTAGTTGTCCATACATAGTAGAAATGGCATAAATGATCAATTAAATTTATAAACTATTCATAGAATCCATGCTTATGAAATTTCACTCATCCCGATAACTGACTCATTATTCAACTTTCTGAAAAACAGTTGTACATCCAGAGATGGGCTACCCAAAGCTATAAAACAGTTGCAATAATCACAAAGCCCATTTAATGGAAGTCCATGTATGCCACTCTGAGGTGGTCCCCAGACTCCCACTCAGGATTCGTTATTATGCTTATTCATTTTCCAGGCTGGTTGCAGATTCAAAATATCAAATGAGAAAGAAAAAAAAGAGGGCACTTTTAGGTGCAGATATAACTACAAAGTCTTGTGTATCACTAGTAATGCTTAGCTTGGCGTCCCCTACAACAGTTGATGATTTGTAAGTATGTGTTGAGTAAAGTGGTAGTAGGGAAACAGAAATCAAGTAGCAAAAGTAGGTAGGCAAATAGGACTGTACAAATCTATGATTGTTTAGCATAGGAGCCAGTGCAACAGTTTAAAAGCTCTTTAAGGTATTGCCTTACAATAGTTCATGCTTATAATAATGAGATGTCTTTATCCATAAGATTAACTCGTGTTCTAAATACTATGTTTAAGGCATCTGAGTAGATGCCTTTATCAGTAAAATTAACTCGTGTTCTAAATACTATGTTTAAGATATCAAAGTAGTATTATGAAATTATTTGAGAATAATTAAAGATCTTAATATTTTAAAAATTGTGCAGGAATTGAAAAATCCAACTAAAGGAGATAGAAAATAATGAAAATGAAGAGGTAAAAGTGAACATCAAAATAAATACTACAGTGAGAGGAAAAAGGCTATAGGCTAGTGGATATTCATTTGGAAATGAAATGCATACTACAGCTTTAGTTCTTTAAGAGCAGACACCATGTTGTATTCTACTTTGTATTAATAATTTGTGTCTGAACCCAAAATCTGGATTATCGGGAAGCCAAAGGTATGTAAAATTTAAGTAAGCACGAAAATATTCAAAAGTCAAGATAAAGAATATTTAGATACAACATCTTAAAAATAAAAATGAATGCAAAAAATTCATGGTAAATAAAATACCAAAATTTAAAATTTAAAATATTTTAGATTTAAAATAAGACAAGTTTTTTTTTATAACCCTACGTTATTATATATATACTGTGGTAACAGTCATTTCCAACCAGGCCATGGTCCCTGAGTCCTGCAAGTGCTGCAACCCTCACCAGTTAGGTTTACAAGGGTTGAACATGGCATGCAAACAGATTGGGCAATGTGGAGTTTTGTATATAATCTTGCTTGTGACTGTAGAGACTTCATTAACTTTTCCCACTGAGTTCAAAATATGGGAAGATACTTTAATAATAAGTGTATACCGAAGGGCATATTTTTCCTTTTGCCTCAAGTTTCAATATGTCTCAGCACTGGAATGTGCTGAACACTTCCTAATACATAGTTGATAATTGATGTTCATTGAATGAAAAACGGTTAAATGAATTAATGTGGCTATCTTCTTCTCCAAATATGCATTACTAAGATTCTAATATTTGGTGTCCCTTCCAGCTTGTATATTTTTTCTTCTTGCTGCATAATTTATGGGCTTTCTACATCTGACATTCTTCCTCAAATTGGCAAGGGAGGTTTTAGGGGCATGATTAGAGATATCTGGATGCTGAAAGAAGGCTGTTGTAAAAGCTCATGAATAACACACTATGTATGAAATTTTATAATAATAGTTTACCAAAACTGCCAGTTTCCCTGACTTACTTCCCCTACTACCTCTATTCCTGGAATCTCCCTCATTTTCTTCTCAATTTTATTTAAGCACACTTCTAATATTTGATTTGGTTAAATATTTCTGAATACTCAGATTTCAGTATTGCAGAAAACTTTAGTTTTGCAACATTCTAAATTGCCACCTATTATTTCTATCTTTTATTAATTGTTCCTTTATAGTATCCTTAAGTTTGTTTTAAATTTGTTGTGTATTCTCTCTTGTTTGGAATGATATCTATCTTGAAACTATGTCCATCTTGAAACTCTCTGCAATACCTAGCAGATCAGGGAAAATAAATATTAATTAATGATCATGGTAATAATAATGATGTAGCAATTTAACTGTCTTATATCTTTGCTCACATTGCCCTTATGGCCTCACTGGAATAATATTGATTTTTACAACCAACGCAATTTCTTATCTTTGAGAGCCTTTTCTCTGACTCCATTTTAATGTCTCCCATTATTGTTTTGTTACACATAAATGATGTGAAGAGACTCTCCTGCATTATTTATTTTTTCATAACTAATATTTGAATAAAATAAAGGTGAGGTTTGACATAGGAAAGTTTCTGTTTTTCTAAGAACTAGATCATATAAATGCATATGGTCAAGATGTATTTTTTAGAGATTTTGAAAATATTATGTGGAATATTGTTTTTTTTAAGTAAGAAACCGCCCTTAAGAAGTCTTGTATATTATTTATGATTCTATTTTAAAAAATATTTTTTCATGAGACTATTTTACTTGGATCTTCAAATTGTACATTTGTTGGGACCAGTTCACCTACTGGTCCATATCCACATAAGTCATGCTTTACAGTCATAGACTGGTGTGACACACTGTAATAGAAAATGATGCATTGACTGAATTTAAAGGAACATGGACTATTTCTGGATCTGCCGTGCAGCATGAGATCTGTATCATATTTGAAACAAAGCTAACCAAGCAGACAAAGCAAAAAGATATCTATAGCATCCATTAATCAGGATAGAGTATATATTTTTTCAGCATCTTACTCTATTTGCTTAGCATATTTTAAGCCTGAAATGCAGAACAAAAACAGCCTTAGTGACCATTTACATTGATTCTTACATGATTGTCCTTAGAGAATCATCCCTTGAAAAAGCCAAAGCAAATTCAATTTCTTTGAAAATTGTCAAATAGTTAGTATTACATGTATCCCTTTATTCCATCTTTTTTCCCACTGGGGTGGCATTAAAATATTCTGCAATGTATGCATTTTGATTCAACTATAAATATATTACTAAATCTGCCATTTAAAAACAAATCAAAAATAATTTAAAGTGTGTTGTTCATAAGAAATGCAAGCATAAAATTACTTGAAATTTAAACTAGGATGAGTAAACAACATAATAGAATCAACTAAAAGATGCATATTCATTCTTAAGACCTTCAGTTTGGGTAAGACTTTAGAAACTCTTTGAGACAGAATGACCACACCTGCTTTAAAGAAGGCAGCTTATATTTCTCTCCACTCTATAAGGTATATTAAACATTCTCAAGTCCTTTCCCAAAGGATTTCTACATCTAAAATTCTTGAAGTTGAGCCTCTAGGTTTTTCTCTATTCAAATTACTTATTCCTCCAAGTGCAGTGAGGTGAAAGTGTCTGGGGATCAGACTGACACGTTTACCCCATCTGCGCCCCGCCCCACCCACCATCTCTTACCTTATACAAAAATCAACTCACCATGGATTAAGGACTGAAACCTAATACCTGAAACTATAAAAATTCTAGGCCGGGCGCGGTGGCTCACGCTTGTAATCCCAGCACTTTGGGAGGCCGAGGCGGGCAGATCACGAGGTCAGGAGATCGAGACCATGGTGAAACCCCATCTCTACTAAAAACACAAAAAATTAGCCGGGCGCGGTGGCGGGCGCCTGTAGTCCCAGCTACTCGGAGAGGCTGAGGCAGGAGAATGGCGTGAACCAGGGAGGCAGAGCTTGCAGTGAGCCGAAGATAACATTGGAAAAACCCTTCCAGATATTGGCTTAGGTAAGGATTTCATCACCAAAAACCCAAAAGCAAATGCAATAAAAACAAAGATAAAGAGCTAGGACCTAATTAAACTAAAGAGCTTTTGCACAGCAAAAGGAACAGTCAGCAGAGTAAACAGACAACACACAGAATGGGAGAAAATCTTCACAGTCTATACATCTGACAAAGGACTAATATCCAGAACCTACAATAAACTTAAATAAGTAAGAAAAAAACATACAATCCCATCAAAAAGTGGGCTAAGGACATGAATAGACAGTTCTCAAAAGAAGATATACAAATGGCCAACAAACGTGAAAAAATGCTCAACATCACTAATAATCAGGGAAATGCAAATCAAAACCACAATGCGATACCACCTTACTCCTGCAAGAATGGCCATAATAAAAAAATCAAAACAGTGGATGTTGGTATGGATGCGGTGGACAGGGAACACTTCTACGCTGCTGGTGGGGATGTAAACTAGTACAGTTGCTATGGAAAACAGTGTGGAGATTCCTTAAAGAACTAAAAGTAGAACTACCATTTGATCCGGCAATCCCACTGCTGGGTATCTATCCCAAGGAAAAGAAGTCATTATTTGAAAAAGATACTTGCACACATGTTTATAGCAGCACAATTCACACTTGCAAAATCGTGCAACCAACCCAAATGCCCACCAATCAATGAGTGGATAAAGAAACTCTGATATATATATATATATACATATATACATATATATATATATGTATATATATATATCAGAGTTTTATATATATAGGAATACTATATATATAACTATATAATATATATATGAATACTACTCAGCCTTAAAAAGGAGTGAATTAATAGTATGTGCAGTGACCTGGTTGAGATTGGAGACTATTATTCTAAGTGAGGCAACTCAGGAATGGAAAACCAAACGTTGTATGTTCTCACTGATGTGTAGGAGCTAAGCTATGAGGACACAAAGGCATAAGAATGATACAATGAACTTTAGGGACTTGGAGGGAAGAGTGGGAGAGGGAAGAGGAATAAAACACAACAAATATGGTGCAGTGTATACTGCTTGGATGATGGGTGCACCAGGGTCTCATAAATCACCACCAAAGAACTTACATAACCAAATACCACCTGTACCCCAATAACTTATGGAAAAATAAAATAATAAAAAATTTAAAAAGAAGTAAAATACCTGTAACTTTGCTAGTATTAGACATCTGTAACATAACCCTCATCCTCATTTTTATTTTTCTTAATTTTTAAGTTTTGTGGGTGCAGAGTAGGTATACATATTTATGGGGTAAATGAGATATTTTAATACCAGGCATGCAATGAGTAATAATTATATCAGGGTAAATAGGGTATTCATCACCTCAAGCATTTCTCTGTGTTACAAACAGTCCCATTATATTCTTTAGTTAATTTTAAATGCACAATAAGTTATTACTGACTGTAGTCACCCTGTTGTGCTATCAAATACTAGATCTTATTCGTTCTATCTAACCATATTTCATTAATGTTTCTCTCTGTATGTTGATTTCCCCTCTTCCCTTTGTGTCATCCACATCTGCTCTCTCTTGCCTTCCCTCACAATCACACCTCCTTTCCTTTGAGATAATTATTTTTAGGGCTTTTGTAATTGAAAAATTACTTATCAGGGGTCTTTACGTGATTTTCATTACTAAGCACATACAGCTAACTCACGCATTTCTGTTCCCATCCCTGGCCTAGTTAAATCTTCACAGCTGCATTGAAATTACCTGTTCTGAGAAATCAGCTAAATGTGTTATGTCATATATACATCTTCCACCCTGAAACAGC
The DNA here is from genome assembly GCF_028878055.3 of Symphalangus syndactylus. NCBI lineage: Eukaryota > Metazoa > Chordata > Mammalia > Primates > Hylobatidae > Symphalangus > Symphalangus syndactylus. The sequence goes on from NC_072424.2 coordinate 75,703,411, forward strand.
TGTCCATTCACTATTCCATAGCTCCTGTTAACGTCATCACTACTCTCCCAGATGTCTAGGCTGTGCAATATGAAGAGATACAACGAGTTGGGAAAGAGGAAAATATACTTGGAGAATGATATTCTGTAGTTATTTGATCTGTTCATTCAACATTATTCCTCACAGTCAGCTTAGAAATAATATTTAACAATTTTCTCTATAATATTTCTGCATTTACTTCCCCATTTTCATTCTGACAACCACACTGAGCCCAGTTATGCTTTCATTACTTCACATCCAGTCTCTCCTCTCATCCTTTTCATGCTATAATCTATTTTAGGTACAAAAGCGGGAATAATCTCTCACACATCTACAATGTTTCCTTTTTCCTTACTGTATCAGAGTGATGCTCTTCCACCCTCTTCCATCTTGTCCTTTTAATCTCATCAGCTGTATTTTTCTTAGTACATTTCATGAACAGTTCATTCAAGTCAAAGTCACCTGTTGTTTGCAGAGAAGTTGAAAATTGAAAGAAGAAATTCTCTCCTTTCTTCTCATTCATTCTGCCTTTCTTTCCTCCTCCTTCCCCTCCACTACTCTCCTTCCCTTCCCTTTCCTCCTGTGTTTTTATTTTCATTCATTAAATGACTTATTAAATACCTGCTATGTTGACATACCCTGGAGCTAGATGATACATCAGACTTAATTCCACTTCAAGGCTGAGAAGTAAGTAATGTGGCATGACATTAATCTTCACAAGACATTTGTATGGGAAATATTAGCTATAATTCATAGAGGTGGAAACTAGGATTGAGAATGGTTTTATAATGCACAGAGGTCACAGAGGAGATAACAAATGGACCTGGGATTTAAATCTAAATGTTTTCTGTTCCAGAATACATATGTTTCCCCACAAAACTACTTGAAATAAAAATCCAGGAAGTCCAGGGCACTGAGGGAGAGAGATTAACACAAATGAATCTGAGGTGCTAGAAGCCAGCATGCCTACAGGTTAAAGAGTGGACACTGGGCTTTGGTGAGATAAGGCTGGAGGAGTAAGGAGGGATTTGATTATGTCCACCCTTATAGGCCATATTAATCAGGTTAATTTTTAGTACTATGGCAACTAGGAAACCACTGACTTAAAGTGGTTGACAAAATAAGATTTACACACTGAAAAGATAGCTCGGAGGCCAGGGTGAATGTGGGTAACTAGCAGTGCAGCTAAGATGATGGACTAAGGTGATGTGATTAATATGTATAATATAAAATGCTAGGATTCCCTGCTACATTTGATATGTGCATTAAAGGATGAGAGATTTCTAGTATGACTCAGAGGTTTCTGACTTCCGTACTGGGTAGAAATCACGTTTGATCTAGGATAGGATGAAGAGGTGGAATGTTAATTGAATACATGCATGTGTGAGGTTAAAGAAAATATAAAATAAGAGGCATGGGACCAAGTTATGAAGAGCTATAACACTGATGATTGGATAGAACGAGTGATCTTAGAAAAGGGAGAATAAAGAAAAAAATCAGAAATCAGAAGATATGTCAAGGAAACTAAGAAAGGCAGAAGAAAGATTTTTAAGGCAGGAGTGGTCAGCAGCGTCAAATTCTGTTGAAATTAACAAGTGTTTATCAGATTTAGTGACTGAAGATCATTGCTAACCTTAGAGCTCTTTGAATCAAGGTTCCAGAAGTCAGATGAGAATGGATAAAGTTAGGAAATGGATTCTGAAGGAGCAAGAATAATTTTGTAGAGAGGCAGTGGGGCAAATCAAGAAAGATTTCAGAAGTCATAGTTTGTTTTCCCTTTTTCTTAATATTTTCTTGGAAAAGAATTCCCTTCTTAAAATCATTTGAGAATATAGAGTTGTAGCATTCTAATTTTCATGTTTTTTTTTAAATGACTCTCCTTTTTTATTTTTTTTGCTAGTGTAATTCTATCTTTACCACTCAATTTTACCACTATCTTTACCACTAAATTTTAAGGCCCTTAAAAGAATAGAATAATGAACCTATTATTTTATATCTATTTACAATCTTCTTTCAAAACAATATACACATGCATGTAGATTAGTCATCAACTATTTTATACATATATTTACATATATACACACATACACATATACATATATACTATTGCAATATATACTATTCATAGAGCAGTTATGCTGTTTGTGCCAGAAATTCTGTATCAGAATTTCAATTAATTTTATGTTTTCATTCCAATGATAACCCTAATATTGTCATTAATTGTGTTTCAGATCATCTGATTGAGAACCAAGCTCTGTCATGAAATTTTAGTACCCAAATTTGTATGTGATTTCCATTTTATTTTCTTTCATAAGAAATCATGATTTGCTATATGAACAAATTCCGTATTGTACCAAATGAAGGAAAGTTGGGGGAAATCGAATTTACATGCAGTCATGTAATGTAAACCTCTGGACCAAAGATGGCTGCTCTGTCAATAGAATCACATTAAATTAAGCAATAGATAACAATAAGTAGAACCAACTGTATATGCAACAAGTTTTAAAAATAGTGAGTAATGAATGCACAATGAAAAACCAGACATGGTGATGGGTGCGTGCCTGTAGTCCCAGCTACTTAGGAAGCTGAGTCAGGATGACTGCTTGACCCCAGGTGTTTGGAGGCTGCAGTGAGCTGTGATCATGCCACTGCAATCTAGCTCGGGCAATGGACCAAGACCCCCATCTCTAAAAAAAAAGAAAAGAAAAAAGTAGAAAAAGAAAAAATAGCAATGTGAACATCTTATTCCATCTTATTCAAAGGAAAAATACAGCTTTAAAGAGTTATCAAGCAATACCATATTAAAATCAGCAAGATAATGATTACGTACAATATTAGATTCTCTTGAACTAGCAAAACGCTGAAGCCATTAATCCCACTTTGTACAACACATGTGAGCAGGGATTCTCTGCATTAAATATTAGACTTTGGAAATACAAAGCCATGCATATTTAGAATTAGATCTGTGCCTACTTCTGTCTGCAGTTAACTAAACATCACTTTTTGACTTAATGCCAAAACATTTTTGAAAAATAATACAAATTTGAATTTTTTAATTTGATTTTTTTTTAAAATTTCTAATTGTTTTAGGTTTTTGTCACAAATATATTTAAATGGGATTATAATAAAACATTTTAGAAATACAGTATTTGTTTTCTCTAAAAGTGGTCTAAATATATTATCAAATCGAAAAAATTCTAAGGCATTTGGGTTAAAGCAAAGTTTTGTAAAGCATTCCAATTCTTCCTCCCAAGGCAGTTTAAAATCTAATTGATGAAATGGGACCTAGTAGACTTGGACCAATGGATACACAAGAAAATATACTGCTGCAGGCCACATGTCCAGTGGATTCTGATGTCATGGATGGCTTCAAGAAGGAAGTAGAACTTGGCTTGATCCTTTAAGGCTAGGGTAAAGTTTGGCATGGTATTCTAGGAGAGGGAGACTAGATGAGCAATGGTGTACAGAATTGTGCTCAGGATAATTAGGGCTTCAGTTTAGCTGGAGATATTGTGAAATGATCAGAGGAGATACAACTGCAAAATAGTCTGGGGGCAAATTATAGATTAAATACATATACTGTCAGTAAAGCCATTGATTAACATCAAATTCTACTCCCTCACATTTATTGTAATTTCATGGTTTTATGTAAGTACACTGAGGCTATTTCTTCTAGAGGTTTTTGTGTTCCATAAAAATATTTTCAAATTAAATAATTTCTTATAGAAAACACATGACAAATCATAAAAATAGAGGAAAAAACTTGTAAATCACACGTTACTGAAATAATCATTGGGATTTGGTTGGCTGTTTTTAGTAAAATTAGACTTATTATTAAGTTCATTACTCCCCCAACCCCATTTTTGTGACTCTTTCTTCATTGTGTTTCACATCCTGTAGGGAAGTAAGTGAGATAATATGTGTGTAATTTCCTTGTTTATTTTTTCCTTTATTTTTATCCCTTTTTATTCTTCTTTTATCTCTAGAAAATGATATCAAAATGTTTATCATTACAACTCTTCCATTCCTTTCACCTTCGTTTAGTTTACTCATGAATTTTCCAAATGGGGGATCTTTGCATCATGTTGTCTTTGGAAATGTTTGGAGTCTTAGAGATGGAATACAGAAAGACAGTTGATAAAGAATATTTTTTTTCTTCCTTAGTAGACCAGTACCAGACCTAATGCTTATCCTTGTTCATGTGAATGCTTTCATATATTTGAACTGCCAACATATAAATGTTGACCAATAAAGGCATACACGTAATTTTTAGTCATGTGTATTTTAACATTTTAACTTTATTTAATAAATAAAAACATTTGTTACACACTTCATGTTCTATATTTGACAAACACTAGTTCTATTCTGATTTTCATAGAATTCTATAAGGAAATGCCTATAGAATACATCACCTTTTACTTTAATGTTCTCTCAGTGAACTTGTCCTATGCTACAGAGCATCCTTGAAAACAACAACCTGCTAAAATTTTAAAGATAGCCTCCTTCCAGCAGTAAGAATTTCTTCAGAAGTAGAACCTTTTCCAAACATATTAATATTTTCAAAAAGATGATAACCCTGTCAGGGATTAGACTGTCTCCAGGGTTAAAACCATAATCTGGTAAATAACTTCAACAGAGTATCTCTTTCTCCCTGAATAGGAAACTTTCTCATCAGGGAATCCCACAGATATTCATTTCTTCAAAGACAGGACCATTAAAACATGTCAGAATCTTCAAAGTGGGAAACATGCCACCCCTTAGCAAAATGAAGTCCTTTAAAGTACAAGCCCAACAGCATTATGAAGGCTCTGAAGGAAAAGTCCCAAAGCTCTACAAAATACTGCTTCCAGTACCCAATCCTCAAGATTTTAATTTTAAAATGTTATGCAGATGGTGCGTAATCTACTTTTTTAAAATAGACTGTATTTTTAGAACAGTTTTAGGTTCATAGCAAAATTGAGCGGAAATAAAGAGATTTCTTTATATACCCACTGCCTCCACACATACATAGCCTTCCCCATTATCAACATCCCCCACCAGAGTGGTGTATTTGTTACAATCCGTAATCCTACATTAACACATCATTTTCACCCAAAGTCCATTGTTTACATTTGGGTCTCACTCTTGGTATTGTGCATTCTATGGGTTTGGAAAAACATATAATGACTTGTATCCACCATTATAGTAGCATACAGAGTGGTTTTTTGCACTGTTCTAAAAATTTTCTGGGCTCCACCTATTCATCCCTCCCTCCTTCCAATCCCTGGCAACCAATGATCTTTTTACTGTCTCCATAGTTTTGCCTTTTTCAGAATGTCATATTGTTGGAATCATGCAGTACGTCTTTTTAGACTGGTTTCTTAGACTTAGTTGTATGCATATAAAATTCCTCCATATTTCTCCATGATTTAATAGCTCATTTCTTTTTAGCACTGAATAATATCCCATTATCTGGATGTACTAGTTTATTTATCAATTCACCTACTGAAGGACACCTTGATTGCTTCCAGGTTTTGGCAATTATGAATAAAGCTGCTGTAAACATCATGTGCAGGTTTTTACGTGGATTCAAAAAAACTTCTTTGGGTCAATACCAAGGCAGGTAATTAGTGGATCAATTGGTAAGAGTATGTTTAGTTGTTAAAGAAACTGCCACCCTGTTTTCCAAAGTGGCTGCAACATTTTGTATTCCCACCAGCAATGAATGAACATTTCTGTTGCTCTATATCCTTGCCAGCATTTGGTGGTGTTGGTGTTCTGGATTTTGGCCATCATATTAAGTGGGTTGTGTTATCTAATTGTTGTTTAAATTTGCATTTTTTGAATGACATATGTAGTTGTGCATCTTTTCATATGCTTGTTTGCCATTTGTATATCTTCTTTGGTAAGATATTTTTTAACTTTTTGGAACTTTTAAAACTCAGATTTTCTTAAGTTATAAGGTTGCTTTATATATCTTATATAACAGTTCTTTATCAGATATGTTTTTACAAATATTTTCCCTCCATCTGTGGCTTATCTTTTCATCTTCTCAACAGTGTCTTTTACAGAGCAGATGTTTTTAATTTTAATAAAGTTCAGCTTTTCAATTATTTCTTTCATGGATTTTTTTCTTCATTGTCGTACTTCACAATCATCACCAAATCAGGGGTCATCTAGGTTTTTCTATGTTATTTTCTAGGGGTTTTACAGTTTTATACTTTACATTTAGGTCTATGATCCATTTTGAGTTAATTTTGGTGATGGATGTCAGATCTGTTGGATGGAGGTATAGATTCATATTTTTGCACATGGATGTCCAGTTGTTACAGCACCATTTTGTTGAAAAGACTATCTTTGCTCCATTGTATTGTCTTTATTCCTTTGTCAAAGGTCAGTTGACTATATTTATGTGGCTCTACACTTGAGCTGTATTCTTTTCTACTGCTCTGTCTATTCCTTTACCAATACCACACTGTCTTGATTATCATAGCTTTATAGTAAGTCCTGAAGTTGTACAGTGTCAGTTTTCCAACTTTGTTCTTCTCCTTCAGTATGTTGGCTATTCTGGGTCTTGTGCCTCTCCATATAAACTGTAGAATCATTTTATTGATAGTCACAAGATAACGTGCTAGGATTTTTTCTTAGGATTGTACTGAATCTATATTAAGTTGGAAAGAACTGACTTGTTAATGTCCAATCTACTTTTGAAATGTTCCCATTTCACTTGCACCATTTTAACTGATAAGTAAAATGCTGCAAGATCTAATTATCAATTTAAAACATTGGTATTAAAAACTTCATATGTGTATATTTAAAATCTAATACAAGGATCTGGGGGGAAATAATATATGAATATTGAACAGAACCCTATGCAGTTGCATTATGTAACAGCAGTCTTTCACTTAGTTCACATTATTTTTTATTTAGAGGAGGGGCCTACAAGTCAGGAGAACAAGTTTTCTGAGGATAAGTCATATTGATTGTGCTTTTTTCTTTAGGGAAAAGGGTTTATCTGCTTTATCCACCTGACGGATATTGTGAGACTACATTAATATCAGAGAAAGTTCTGTGAAAACGGATGAATGCCATCATAACTATAATCATCATTACTTTTTATAATAAATAAAATAAACACGGGGTCTTGCTCCATTGCCCAGGCTGGTCTTGAACTCCTGGCCTCAAGCCATCCTCCCACTTCAGCCTCCCAAAGTGTTGGGATTATAGACATGAGCCATTGCATCTGGGTGTCGTCAACATTATTAATTATGTGATTGTCACTATTTTCCACTTCAGAAAATTTTACGTAATCAAGGAATATTTTTTATCTTAATTTGAAATTTCACTGGGCTGTGAGAGTTTTGGGTATAAGCTAATGTTAAAATTACAAATAAATTAAGTATATGAAAATCTATGGAATGCATAAATACTAATGTAAACACAGTGTGTAGAAAATATTTGCAGCAATAGTTTATTTTCATTTTTACTTTTTATTATTATCCATAGTTTATGTATTGATTATAATAAAAAATATGATTTGAATTCTATCTATGGTATTCTATTTCTGAAAACATTTGGGAAGCTGATTCAGAGTATATTAATTTTGAGATTATAAGGATCAGGAGCAGGAAGTGGGTTAGGTAAATTTTCCTTTTCTCTCAATTATTTGTTTTTGCAAGATGATGATGCCATTCTACATTTGAAAAAGGGCCAAAATCATTTGTTTACTGTGTGTGTGACTGTGTATAAGACTTCAATGTTATAGAATAGAACTCAATATAATATATAATAAAAGTTTATATTACCGTCTAAAATGTAAATATAGTTCAAAGATACCATGCACAAAATATAATGGGTTTGAATCTTGGAATTAAAATTGTGGTTGCAAAGGTTCTGGGTTAACTGATGCTACGTTTTGCTGCCTTTTACTTATAATCAGCTAAAACCATTTTAAAAATGTCTGTAGTTCTATTTCCCAAGACAAACTTCTACCTACTAACAAAAATCACTTAAAAATGATCAGCATTTTAGCTCTACAACTTTGAACAACATGATTTTCTGAATTCTTAACACTTCTCTTGTAAGCGTCTTGAGAATGGTCATTTCCCAGGAATGGGAGCAGCCTGTGGGAAGCACAGCCTCAGTGCAAACGCTGTGGCTGCAATGCAAGCTGAGGCCAAATGTCGATGACCTTTAGTAGCAGTTATAAGAGATCTGTGGGGCATGTTTTAATGGCCAGCACAGTGGATGAGAGAGCTATTTTATTATTAGAGGAACCACGGGGGCCAAGAAAATGAAAGCATCACAAGAATACCAAAATACTTAAGCACTTGTTATGTTCCAGGTGTTTTGGATATTTATATACTTGGTATCTCTTTTAAATCTTACAGCAACCCTAAGAAGGTAATATTATCCTTATATTAAATAAGTTTTAGTATATAAAATGAGGTTTAGATGACTGACATTATTTTAATTTTGAGGAGATAGTTGAAAAGTTAATACTAATCTGTGAAACTAAATTGTTAAATGGATGCCTCAGTAGAGTTTTAGAAAATATGTTTGGTCTTGAGAAAAATGGTGTGAAAATCAGGAATCATAAGGTAATCCTTCTGTATTCATTTTTCATTCTAAATAAGAGGTTTGTGTAGTGATAGGCCACAAAATTTACACTAACAATTTTTTTCTCTTATTGAGTCTCTCTGGGTTACCTGGAGATCTGAGGCAAGCTCATAAGACATGCTATGGGCCCCATACAGATAAAATAACCAGTCTGAAGAACATGGTTTTCAGCTTCAATGTAAATTTTCCACCATTAAAATGAGATTTCTTCTAGTGTCAGGAATAATGCACAACTAATGAAGATGAAGGGCCATATTCTAGACCTGTGCTTCTTAAACTTTCTGATCTGAATAGTTTTGTGGGTTATATTTGTGACTATTTGCATATTAGACATCTAAACTTAGAAAATAATTAAATATTCTAAAACAATGAATTTAAAATAATGGCACTAAACCCATTATATGCAAACATAGATAGCATTTTTTATGAAAATAACTATCCCCCCCAAAAAACGAAAAAAAAATGACAGGAATGACATTGCTTAATATTTTTACAAATCAATTTAATGTTTAAATTAATAGACAATAGTAAATTCTGATATCTGTGCCTTCATTTCATCTGCTGCCAGACATGATTGAAGTATATGAAGAATCTCTGGCCTTACATAGACATGTAGTTATCATTACGGATAATTGCAAGTATTCTTTGATACCACACCAAAACTCAGTAAGTGGTTGTTTTTTAAAGGTTACAGTGTGAAACCTGAAATCATATCAATCAATGTTTCATATTTTGTTAAAATCCATTGGGATCTTATGAACTTTGAATGGACCCATACTTAAATTTATAACATCATATGTTGGTCTTTTGAAAAGTATTGGTTCACAGAGGTATTCAGATGTTCCAAATATCAAAACAAAACATTTGTTTTTATTAACGTTTGTTAATATCACCATCAGTTTCATCAAAAAATGTTAAGTATTGGGAAGTTCAAATTTTATCACTAGCAGCAAATATTGTTGGTTTCTTTCTCTGACACTTCAATCATTTTCCATAAAATATCTGCTCAATATCTGTATCTGAATATCCATAATATGTCAGTCATTCTTTCAAGTAAAAGGATATTCCATGAAAGACTAGCTAGTTTAGCTGTGATTCAGTTGCCCGAGTGCTTTTTCTCCAAAGAACCATCATACTTCAATACATAACAAAACTACTTTTTGTGTACTTCTAATTTCATCACATGGGATACTGAAAAGATATATATTCAAGTTTCAAGATTTCCTCAAATTGCAAATTTTTACTGCTTCACTGAAGACATTCTTAAGAGAAATCCTTTAATTAATTAGTTTAGTTATTTGGATAACTATCTGTGGATATGTGGTGGGGAGAAATATTGTACAAAGACTACTAGTACAGTTTGGTGCAAACTGCTAGGAGTTTTATCCACCATTGCTTTTTGTAACATCAGTGCAATTGTGAATACTGTGAAAAAGTAAGTAACATCTTAGTATTATGATAACAGTATTTTTGAGTTTGTGTTCCCATCCCACATCCCAAAGGTATCTTGGGTGACTAAAAGGTCCACAGACCACATTTTATAAACCTCTGCTCCAATATTATAGTTAAAAATTATTGAAACTGTCCTAGAGTATGTTTGCTCAATGAGGTCAGTGATCTGACCTCTAGCACTTAAGAGCAGTTCCTAACAGCACGTGATGTAAGTATAAAATATAATTTGTTGAATTAAAATAGAAACAACTGAATGCATGAGTTCTGGTCCCTCTCCCCATTCTTACCTCTTCCAACCAGGCTATGTGCTGAATGGCTCTGTGATTTATTTTTCTCTTCTATACAATGGAGATAATAACAGTACCTAACTTGCAGGTTTGTTTTAAAGGTGACATGTGAGAATATATTACAATATTTCACAGAAAGACCAACACATAGTAGTGGTGTTCCATTATTAAAACATACATTAAGGATCCCCAGTTGTCTCAGTTACAGTTAGATTTCATTGCCTATTATAGTGTTTCTATCAAAAGAGCAGAGTATCATGCATGAATTAAGAGCTAGCTAGGAAAGCACTTGGAGGCTTGCATGATAGCTTCACAGTATCTTCGGCTACTCAGGCTTCTATTTTTCTGCACTCATATCATACCATGTGATTTTCATCTTAAGGTCACATCCAGATGCTGGATGCATTCAAAGTTTACGCATTGAAGGCCAGGAAAGGGAAGAAAGGTAGGAAGGGTTTTCAAAAAGGCTGCACTGAGCTGAGTCAGTTTCCTTTAATTAGCTTTCTCAGAAGTGTTATATGCCAGTTCTACATTTCATTGGCTATAGCTTGGCCACAGACAAGGGAGGCAGAGAAGTTAGATTCTATTCTGTGTGTTACTGTAACTAGCTAGAAATTAGGGTTTCTATATTAAGGAGAAATAAGAAAACTAATGGCCTCTGCTGAAATAGTAAAATAGGTGCTACGTAACATGTAAAATGGATATATTCTATTCTGTAGAAGTGTGACTGATACAGATGCTTTTTGCTCCTGTATAGAGATAACAACTATTTGACCTAGCATTGAACTCGGCACCTTACCATCAGCCTTTATCCTCACTGAAGGGTAGAGACTGTGTGTCAGATTGTATCTAGTGTCTCTATGTTCTCCCCAGGATCAAGCGATGGAAATTTATATGTACAGAGCATCGGATGTGATTCAGCAACACTGATGACTAACCATTTTAGGCTGAACTGAGAGCACTACAGCCTCTCTAAGTTTCCTGAATCTTATCCCAATTATATTTCATTTAATAACACTCAGTGAAATATCTGGTGGCAGGGGAAATGAAACTACATGCCTTTATGGGATCATTCATCAAGAACTAATTGAAGCTTTCATACAGTTTAGTGCTGATAAAACAGTGTAACAATAAACAATAACAAAATTCACTGGAGAAGGATTTGTTTTGCCGTGAGGAAAATGGTTCCGTTTCATCTTGGGATTCCTGGTTAAAAGAGTCTCCAGTTTACAAAGGGATAAGCACAGGCTCCTCTGCATAATGACGGGGTGGAAGCTGTGTCAAATTTATTAGTGTTGCTCCACTGGAGCCATTCTCATCCTAAGTATTTGCTATTGTGTGGGACTCTGGCAGGAGGCTGCAGGACCAATAGGATTTTTAAAAGTTTCTTTTTGCTGTTTATTGTTATTGTGCTTGAATCAGCTCCTCCATAGTTTTTATTAAAAAATATAGAAACATCGTTGTGTGCCTTCACAAAGTTCAGATTCCTAAAAATTGCATTTTAAGAAGTTCTTTTTTGAATACTTCCACATAAGAAGTTGTCTGGCTCTTTGTCATTGGAATCCTTGTTCCTTCACATGTGATGTTCGGACATCTGGCTGAATTGAAAAGGAAGAAACAGAATGTACTTCTTCCTCATTTTTTTGGTAGTGATTTAAAAGAAATAGAAGCAAAATGAAATATATGAGAAATGAGCTGCAAACCACTGTAAACCCGAACAGCCATTTGCCTACACACCTTAAAACGTGTTGCTATATTTATATGACTTCATGGCAGTAAGCACCATACTCTACATGCAGAATTTACTTGGTAACTGGTATGTCTTATACGTAATAACCACCGTTTTTATTGGTAAAACTTATTACCTAGGCTCAACTCGACTCAAGGCAATAAGATTAGGCTGTCTACTATCACCATTTAAAAAATGCCCCAATAGAATGTGTATATGAACACAGATTGTAGATAAATGATGCTCATATAATAAGGCTCATAGGATAAGATACCATTAATATTGATTTATGTGTTTTGAGAATTTATCTGCAAAAATAAGAAACTCGTAATATAGATATGGTCAGTTATAAATTTAAAATGCAATTTTTTGTTCAAATTTACTTTCATTGTAAAAAGTAATTTCTCTTGAGCTTTTTAACAATGGCACAGTCTTAATACATGTTAAACAAATCACTACCAAGCCTAATTATTCCATAGAATAAGAAGGATTTAAAAAAGTTACAATCACCTTTTGGTTGGCTAAGAAGCCAAATTAATCCTTCATGTATTTAGTTGCCAGTAACTTCAGTCAATTTGTAGCCCGGTTAATGAATGAGGGATAAGTTCATATCATATCTAAGAAGAATCAATATAATGGCTATGTTTTCAGATAAATTAATGATTGTAGATTGTATGGTTTCATATGGTAGACCATATGTGACTTTCCAGATAGATTTGTCAAATAGTAGAATTTTATAGCAAAGGGATTTGAAGATGGGAACAACAATCACTTAGCCTAAATTTAATCTGCCCCTTGTTGTAATGCTTCCACTGTAGTTCTCAAAAAACTAGGCAGCTTCTACCTCAGGACGTGCCCTCTACATGGCATCCTTCTTCTCAGTATTTCCACAAGTCTTGTTCATTCGTGTCTTTCAGGCCTTGATCAAATGTTGCATTCTAAATGATGACTTCCTGCCCATCTTATAGTGCATTGTGACCCACCAACTCGTGCACCCTAATTGCTGTTTTATTTTTCTCTCTGAACATATATCATCATCTGATACCTTGTTTATTACCTATGTATCTGTTTGCTGTCTAGTAGCTAGAATTTAGGCTCCATGAGAGCAGGTGTTCTGCTGTTTTGTTCGTTGATGGATACCAGCACCTAGCCCAGAGCCTGACAAATAATAACAGCATTCAGTGACATATGTTAACTGAATGGTTTGGGGTTCTAGACCTCTCATGTCACATACAGTGTTTAGATAAGGGAAATCAGTTAGTCTACTTGTTTCTGTTTCGTTGTCTATAATATATGAAAAATAATGATTACTGTTACACTTCACTTATTAAATAAAACAATGTGTTTGAAAACTCTTTTCTAAAGGCAAATGATTGCAATCATAATATCAAATGGCTTTCAGACAGCCCTGAGGAGTTAATAGATTTTGCCTTGCTTGGCTTTTTTGGTTAAAAGGAGACCTAGAACTGAGGTAAGGTGTTGGCCTTAGTACACAAGTTAAAGCTACATTCAACTGGTCAAAAGAATGCCTATTACAAGTTGTTAGTAATGTAGCAATGAGACAATCTTGTGATGAATAGGAGGCAATGACTTATACAAACAGAACTAGAGGTGACACTCGAAGAGAGTTGGAATTTGAGGGATAGAAATTTAGGTAGCATGAAGGTGGTAGGGTGCAAAAACTAACTGGACTACATGAGAAATAAACCAGTGAGTGTGATCTCATTTATAGTATGTTAATAAGAAAAATGGTGCATTACAGTGGAAGGGTACTGCAATAGTTAATTATGTATGTCAGCTTGGCTCTGTTATCCAGTTGTTTAGCCAAACACTAGTCTAGATGTTGCTATAAGGGTATTTTGTAGATGTAGTTAACATTTACTATAATCAATTGACTTTAAGTTAAACAAACTACCCTCAATAATGTGGGTGGTGGGTCTTATCAACCAGTTGAAGGCCTTAAAAGCAAAATACTGAGGTCTTCTGGAGAAGTAATTCTGCCTAAGGACTGTAACATAGAAATCATGCCTGAGTTTTCCATCTGCAGGCTTGCCCTGTGGATTTCAGATTTACCATCTCCCACATCCACATGAGCCAATTTCTTAAAATAAAGCTTTCTCTCTCAATATATATCTCATTGGCTTTTGTTTCTCTGTAGAATGATGGTTGATACAGCTAGGTATCTGTGGTTTACAATTCCTGATGTGGAGATTATTTTGAGGGTTAAATAAAACAGTGTGCTAATTTCATGGTAAAATGCTGGCACACCGTAGGTGCTCAGAGTGGTCATTCTCATGGTGGTGATGGTGGAGGTGATCTATGATGTGTTTACCAATGGAGTCTGATCTTCATCTGATCTTCAATTAGTCTATGATAGCAGCCACTGAGCACCTGAAATTTGTTGACTGACTTGACAAGTCAAATAAATAAAAGTGAGTTCCTTTAATAAGAAAATGTGGTCAGAAAATTAACTACAGCAATAAACAGGAAACACAGTGTTTGGAATGGATATAAATGCTTTACCAATCAGGCTGGGTTCAAATTCCATCTTTGTTTCTTACCTACTACATGATCTTACCTGTAAAATCTGTAAAATTAGTATAATAATACTTTCTCCAAGGGACTTGGTGCAAGCTTTAGTAAAATAAATTATGTAAATGCCCAGGACTGAATGTGTCATTTTTTTCTTCTTCATGTTCCTAAGGTACAATAGGCCAACATCAAGTTTTCCAATTTTTGAAATTCAGACTTTAGACCTTGTATGTCAAATGAGAAATCATTTTCAAGTTCCTTAATTGGAGTCAGAAACATTTTTTTTTTCATTTTTCCCTCAAGATAAACGAAACTTTATGGAGAGAAAAGAATGTGAGTAAAGCAGAAACAGCTTTTACAGTAGTCTCACATGGACTAAGGCTTTGTTGAGAAGAAAAAGGTGGTTTCCTTACTGGGTAGGACTGTGCAGAGTCAAAGCCTTTCGCCCCTACAGGCAGGTGTATCAGAGAGTGGGGTTGAAGTGCATCCCAATACCAAGGATCCTCACAAATTCCTTTTCTGGGCAGCTTTTAGTGTCTCGTTCCAGTATATTCAAGAGCAGTAGCATGGCCCAGAAGTGTATAATGTCATTTCAAAGCCAACTATGTGATGCTGGTAGCAAAACTAAGTGCTTACAAAGAGAAACTAGAGTCATCAGTGTTATAAAATATAGTATGTATTTTATTGTGTCCATAAGTTGTGCATTTTATTATCAGTAGTGCTTACAAATGAAGATTTGTTCGTTCTCTGGGGTATCATTTAATTTGAAATAAATAAAGCAACAGAGTGCTGTTCTAATGTCATATTTTGCAAACATTACAAGGGTAATGGGGAGGAGAAAGGAGCTTCTTGTTAAGAAGGAAGTAACAAGGGAATCTGGTTATATTATTTCTTGAGAAATTAACAAGACATATTAGATGATACTTTAAAAAGCAATTTTGGTACCATGGTTTGAAAGAGACATATTTCATCTAAATTATTAAGAAGATAAAGGTGTGAATTTATTCCATTTCACTAAAAAGCAATTTTATTTATATATATTTTAAAGCAAAGTGCATGTTTCCAGGTGTGCTGAGAAAGTATGTTGGGGCAAAGGCTCTGTTAGCACTACTCCAACAGGATGTGCCTGGGGATGGGTCAGAAAGGCAGATAAGTTTAGGACAAGTCAGGTAGGCATAAGCACAAATTCAGGCAGGAAATGTTCTGCCAGAGCATGTGGGTTCAGATGCCCAGGGCTGAAGCAGTGTGCATTGTGGATGAGCCAAGAGCATGCTCATTAAGACAAGGTCAGGACTGAAGAGAAAGGTGGAAGGTGAGGCAGCAACCAGGCTGTGTTAGATGGTACTGGAAAGAAGGGCTTTTGGAGGATTGAGGTAGCTGTGAGGCCAAAGGTTAACCCTTTTTTTTCTTTCTAGGTCATTAATAAGCTTTACTTGATTTTAATCATAAATACTACTAACATTTGGAAACATTTAGATAATATAAAAATTATAAAAAAAAGTGAAATCTTGAATTCCATATATTTGGCAAATATGATTCCAAATATTTTTTTGTTTGTCTTCCTGTATATAGCACATATATTTTTAAAATTTTAAATTGGGTCACACTGATACACAACTTGTTTTTAAGAATTTCATCTTATTTCAATGAATATAAATCCACCCTGCCATTTTCATTATGTGTGTTACTACTCATTGGGTGAATATATCAAATGAATTTTATCCACCTTTTGTAGATGAGCATTTAGGCTTTTTATGTTTTTTCTTATGTAAACACTGTCGTAATAAACATTCTTTAAAATTGTTATTCCTTTCCCGATTACTCCAAATGTAAATAAATTTTGTTTATTTTATTTTAAAAGCAATATAACCATATGATAGAAAGTTTGGAAAACAGAAAAAGTAAATAAAGTGTTTATGCTTCTACCATCATATCATCATTTTGGCTCACTTCCTTAAGGTGTTTTTTTGTCCCTATTTTTATCACTTTCACTTATCAATTTATATGCTATTCAACTCAAAAATTGTGGTACTTTAGCTCAAAAGCTAAACTATGTAGTTGTTTTTAGTTTTTGAGGTGCCAACATACATCCAGACAGAGTGTAGGGACAGGAAAGGAGGTTGTGCTAATCAGAGCATCTTCAGTCCAGGAGAGATGGTGGATACATAGAAAGTATAAACACATCAATCTGAAAATAAAATTACATGCAATATATCAACTGGCTTACCGTTAATAATTTGGTGTTGTTTCTTTCAGCATAGACTATAGTAAATACATCACAAATGGAATGGAAAGCAAATGACAAACTGGGAAAATATTTGTAGCATGTAGAATAGACAAAGGATTTCATATGTTTCTCAAAATGTGACTACATGGCTTTAAATGTCTTCATAGAAATGTGTGTGCGTGAGTGTAAAATACAAATACATAGAAATTATATATTATGTCTGTGTATATAAAATTTTATGTAATGTATTTGGCCAATTTCTTGTTGGTGGAAAGTTAGCTCAATTTTTTGTTAATATAATTTCAATTAACATTCTCGTACATAAATCCTAGAAGCCCTCTGTGATTATTTCTTAAGAAAAATTCATGGTAGAGAAATTACTGCATCAAGAGAAATGAATATTTTGAAGGCACTGGGTATGTCTTGTTAGATAGGACTCAGAGATTTTAAAAAATAGGTATTAACATACTTAATACATGGTCTTTGTATTACATGTATATAAAATGATGGTAGTTAATTGCTTGGCCATGGGACCTCTTCGGATTGTAACTGCCCGCGTCTGAAGTAAGCAATGTCGGTAGGCTGCTGTGGCTTCTTCTTTACTCATGCAAACATATGCAAACCTGCAGGTGGAGAGTGTGTTTCTTTATTTCTACCACCAAAATAGAACCATATTAATGACAATAATCTGTGATTTACGCATTTTCCTTGTAAAGTATCATCACCATCCTATAAATCAGCCGATGATTTTTTTTTTGGTAATTTTGAAATGCTTGTTATACTCATATATATTTATAATTTTGTATAAATATGATCACACCCTATGTAGTGTTTCTTTTTTAGTGCAGTTATTGTTAGCTTTTCCAGCCCTCCTTCTCTTCTCCAGTTTTCCCATCTTTCCATACCTACCTCAGGAACAAACAACATAGTACAGAGCCAGATATATATACACACACACTTATATATATGTAAGTGCATATACAATACACACTTATATATACATGTACTTATATATAAATACACACACAAATAATAAACACACATGCACACTCATCCATGAATATCTCTATATCTATGTAGATCTGTTTATCTAATTTTATACTGATTCATCTATATTTTTAACAGAATAATTAATATGCTATATTCTTAACAGTATCTTGCTTTTCTGACTCAAATACACCTTGTAGAAATTTGACATCCTTCCAAGTCAAGGGTTACAGCGTTAATTCACTCTATTATAATGGATATGTAGTAGTTTACCTTGATGTACAATAGTTTTTTCACATTTAACTACGGAGAGATCTTATACATTTCAATCGTTGCAAATTTGGTCATCAAATTTTAAAATCTCACTTTGTTTTACTTACTCGCTGTGTGTCTGATCATTTTTCATACAATTTTGACGATTTCTATGACTCTGAGAATTCCTCTCATCTAACACTTTTTTGCTATTGAAGCATTAACCTTTCTATTAATTACTAATGCTTTCTATATACTAAAATACTGACCCTTTGCTTGCTCTATGTGTACCAAATATTTCCCTCAATTTTCTTTTTTTTTAAAATTACCTTTGGGAGATTGTAGTTTTGAAGGACAGATTTTAATTATTCTGTATTTAAATCTCTCAGAGTTTCCTTAAGTGTTTATCTGATATTCACATATAATTTATGTGTTAGGACAAATTGTCATGCTTAATGTGTCACGTTCAAGAAATTTTCAGTATATAAAAATACCATATATGTGATATTTATTTTATTTGATAATATACTCTTCATTGCTGCAATTTTCGTTATAAATCTACATGTTAAATCAAATTTATATGTATTTATTATTAATTTTACATTTTCCTTTATATATTTTTATACATTTATTATTAAACAGACAAAGGAATCTAATATTTTCATTTATTTGTGGCAAATGGGAATTATTTTTATATTATATTTTATAATTGACATTGACTAGCATGTAAGAAAACTGTTCTTTCAAATTTCAGTTTCATGATCATGATGCAGAGCTCTAATCCCTTAATGGTATTTTTTCCTAGCTTTTTTAGTTATACAAGAATATTATTGGCTAATGACGATAATTTTGCTATCTCCTTTCCAATAATGATATTTATGTTTTTTTGTTGTTACTTTTCTATTCATGCTAAGTTGCTTTGGACATCTTTGTGTTAAAATAATATGAAAAAGACTTTTTTTCTTATTTCTGCCTATACTAAATTCAACATAGTGTTTATTCTTATTGTTTTATAAATAACATTTAAATTGTTTATTAAAAATTTTATAATGGATCTTAAATTTTAGCCAATATACTTTAGAGTTCTTTTGAGATGATCATATAATTTTATTCTCTGAGCTATTGAAAAATAGTCCCTGAATTATAAAATGAATTTTAAAAATTCATGTTATATTATATTTTAATAATTTTAATATATGATTATTTTGTTATATAGAAACTGTGTATCCATAATTTAAAAATAAATTTTCCACATCATTTTAAAAGTTATTTTTGTAAGTCTTTGATATTAAATGTATGAAACTTCATAAGTAACTAGAAATCACTTGAGGTCAGGAGTTCGAGACTAGCCTGGCCAACATGGTGAAACCCTGTCTTACTAAAAATACAAAAATTAGCCAGGCATGGTGGCCTGTGCTTGTAATCCCAGCTACTCAGGAAGCTGAGGCTTGAACCTGGGAGGTGGAGGTTGCAGTGAGCAGAGATCGTGCCACTGCACTCCAGCCTGGGTGACAGAAGAGGAACCTGTCTCAAAAAAAAAATTAAAAACTGGGCATGGTGGTGTGTGCCTGTAGGCCACTGCACTCCAGTCTGGGTGACAGAGTGAGACTCCATCTCAAAAAAAAAATATATATATATATTTTATATATAAAAATATATATATATAGTATGTATATATAATAGATATAAAGAATTATAACAATATTTTTCAAAACATTTATGAGATAATATTGCTTGGTAACTTTCTTAATTTCTTTCATAGTTATTGGCTTATTTAGTGGTTCTTGAGTCAGCCTTAATGATTCATAGTTTCTAAGAAAATAATTCATTTCAAACAGTCTTGCCAATTTATGAGCATATTTTACCTGCCTAATGGGAGAAATGTGTTTATGTTGTCATTTTTACATTTGTTTTTGCTTTTGGTTTTTCTCTCAGTCACTATGTCTGGTAGAAGAGGGAATTGCAAGACATCTGTAAAGGTTTGGATGTGGTTGTTATCTTCAGTTATTATCCAGCAAAGTAATTATACTATTTACTTCCTCCACACTCAATAACTAAAAGTGATTAGCATTTTCAGTTTTAGACCACATCATCTCATATTTTGATATTAGTAACAGTAAATATTATTCTGGTATTTAAGACAGGCTAAGACAGTGTAGATATTATAATAGCTCAGTTATGTTGCAATTTGGATTTCTAAATTTTTATTAATCGTTTCTATTAAAAAAACTGAAAAGGAGGAGGAAATTATCTGCTTTTCTAATACCCTTTTCTTGAACTATGGAACTACAGCCAGTTTTTGCTATCTGGCCAAACTGGATATATCCAGCCACATTTCAACATTCTCTTTAAAACTGAAGCTACAAGCATATTTTTGGAAAGAATGTTACATGAAAGCATTGTTGCACAATTAGAAGACCCCATACTTATAAATAGCTTCACATTTGTTATGCAGCTTTACATTTGTTGCATTGTTAAATACAAAATATTTGAGCATATTTTCTACTTTATTCTCTTCTTCAGAAATTAAATTCTTCATTTGTTAGATTTAATTGCATACCCATCTTCTTGGTTGATAATTGACAATTTATATTTGCCTACACTTTTCTCAAGCTTATTATTCATATCTTAGATTCAGTTTTCAGCATTGTTGACTCTTCATTTGGTTGTTTCTAACAATATTTAAATTTTATTATGACATAATTTCTCTCCTTAAAATATTTCCTTAGCTTGTCCCACATTGTCTTCATTGTCTGTCTTCTTGTCTTATCTTCTTTTATATTTTTAAAATATAGTGTCATATTTTCTTTATTTCTTTTGACAGTACCCAGTGCTTATCATCTAAAATTTTATATTCCTGGATATGTTCTTATCAATATATGCTACACTATATTTATTTTCTCTGTTGCAGATATATTTTGCCTAAATAGCTTATAGGATTTTGTTTGTTTGTCTTTAAATGGGCCATCAGAATGAAGAACTGCTACAATCTGAAAAGTAGGCCAGATGAATTTCATTTCTTTCTGCAATTTCTATTTTTCAATCCTTAAACATTGACTTAGAGTACTGTAAAGAACTGGGTGGTGCAGGCGTGGGGTATCTAATAGAAACCCTCCGCTTTATGCCATTATGTAATATTTTACAAAAACATGACCTTGAGTTTTTAGTTTTATCTACATGCGTCTTGCTTTGCAATAACAGCCCATAATATAGGGATAAAATTTAAGCTGCTATCTCTACTTCCTTATCCACAATTCATTATCTAATCACATCTCCTGCCCCCATTTTGATTTCCGTCTCTACCATGCACTGTAACAGCTCTTATTTCTCCCACCAATTACAGCCATGGACCATTAGCCAAAACGAATGGACAATTATTGCCTCCTTTTGTCTTTAAACAAGCAGCAAGGTTTGACCACTCCTTTCTTTTTGAAACCCGCTCCTCACTTAACTTCCTACTCCTACTTCTTCTATCTCTTAATGGATCTCTTTTCTTAGGCCTCTACATAATGAAATACATTTAGGATTGGTCTGGAGACTTTTTCTCTTCTCTGTCACTGCTAACTTTCCCAATGATCTTCCTTTAGTTTTAGATACACTATATATATATATATATATATATACACTCTTGACTCCAAAATTTATACTTTAAGCTCTGTCTTCTCCTCTAAGTTCCAGAGTTTTATATCCAAACTGCCCACCTCATATCTCTTCCTAAATGTATCATAAACGTCTCAAACATAGTACATCCAAAAGAAAATATTGTATTATGTTGCCTATTTTATCTTCCTCCCTCAGACTCTCAATATCAGGAGTTTCACTGTTTCTCAGAAAACAATCACCCACAAGGTTTTCCAACTAGAAGCTGAGGAGCCTTATCCCTATTATTTCTCCAGTCTACACTCAGCATCCAGAATAATTTGTTAAGAACATAGATCATGTCACTTCAACTGTCCTGCCCAATTCTTTCAATACTTCCAACTTTTATTATAATGATGCTGGAACTGCTTATTTCACTGTATTTAGTTCATGGGACTTCATTTATTCTTCTGCCTCCGTCTCCAAACTCATCTTGACCCTTTGCACTACTTCATCCATATACTTTGATTACACTATTTTGTTTTCTTTCTTTCCCTCTTTTTTCTTTTGTTCTTTCTTTTTTAAAGAAATTATATCAAGCTCCTTCCTTTCCTTCACATGGCCCTTACTTTGGCTGCTACCAATGCAGAGATGGAATTCCCTCATCTCTTTGAAAGGCACATTTATTATCATCCTTTAGTTATCAGCTTAAATGTCATGCACTCAGAGAGATCTTTATGATCACTGCATCTAAGGCAGTTGCCCCATCTGACATATTTTCTTATGGCCTATCTGTAGTCATCCCCTTTTTTTAATGTTCTTGAGGACAAGGACCTCATTTGACTAATTCACAGTAATAAACCCAGCTCTTGGCCTGGCATATGCAAGTCAAGGCAACAATGGTAGAGGCCCTAAGCACTGATGAAAGAGTAAAGCCCTCCTCCACCAAATATCAGGTTTAAAACATATGAAACCGCAAAATAGTTTAACAAAAATCTGATATTTCTTGTGATAGCTGTTTTGAGGGAATAATATAGTAAATACTATAATTTTTCTCATATTTTTGGCAATTGTATTTTGATGGCAGTTTGAAGATGTACTTAGGTTTCCTTTTAGATTTTCTTCTGTCACTTAATAAGTAGATCTTTATTAATAGATTAAGAATGAGTAAATGAACATTGTAGATTTGTTTGTGACATAAATATTTCTAGTGTTTCCTGATGACTTTGGAAAAGAAAACTGCTTAATTCTTAGGAATCCCTTTTCAGTATGTGGAATTTTCAAAACATCCTACCAGATGTTTTTTATTTATATAGAAAGGGAAGAGCCTTATGATCAACTGAAAATTGTGAGCACAACAACTTACTTTTGTTTGGGGGGGGATGGAGTTTTGTTCTTGTTGCCCAGCCTGGACGGAGTGCAGTGGCGTCATCTTGGCTCACTGCAACTTCCACCTCCCAGGTTCAAGCGATTCTCCTGCCTCAGCCTCCCAACTAGCTGAGATTACAGGCATGCGCCACCATGCCCAGCTAATTTTGTATCTTTTAGTAGAGACAGGGTTTCTCCATGTTGGCCAGGCTGGTCTCCAACTCCTGACCTCAGGTGATCTGCCTGCCTCGGCCTCCCAAAGTGCTGGGATTACAGGCATGAGCTACCACGCCTGGTGAGCACAACTTTGTTCCAATCAACGATGGCGTAGAATACTGACAAACTCATAAAGTTGAGAAAGATCCTGGTGAAGGCAGATGTAACCTTTGCTCTCACTGTTGGAACTGTTAACTTTTTTTGGAGGTTCTAAGGAAGTAATTTAAGAAGGAGTATATTCATAAGAGGAGAGGATGACCCTTGATTTAAGGCAGTGAAGGATAGGATTTCCATTACTTTTTTTTTTTTCTTCAAGATAGGTTCTCACTCTGGAGTGCAGTGGCACAGTGATAGTTCACAACAGCCTCAAACTCCTGGGCTTAATGATCCTCCCACTTCAGCCATCCAAGTGCCTGGGACTATAAGCTTGTGCCTTGCTGATTATTATTATTATTATTTTCTAAACTTTTGTAGTGACCTGGCCTCACCATGTTTCCCAGACTGGTATCGAACTCCTGGGCTCAAGCAGTCCTCCCGCCTTGGCCTCCCAAAGTGCTGGGATTACAGGCCTGAGCCACCGTGCCCAGCTGGATTTCCATTACTTTAAGAAACTGTGCTATTACTCTAACAGAAGTGTTTTACCTTTATATTTCAATAAAATATGACTAATTAAGCAGTCTTCCAAAATGTACTACCTAGCTGCTACTTAGTCATCTCCAAAAATTGGGTAATAAATAGCACTGTTAGATAATATCTTACCATTGATTTTCAAGAGGAGCTCAATGTCTTTTATCTCAAGGATGATTTTAATTTCAAGATTCTTCTTATCCTTCACATTGTCCCTAGTCACTTACCATCTGTCCTGAATGTTAGCAGGGGTATTAATTTTACTTTTAACCTCCCTTTATTATTCCAGTTCCTAAACCAATAGATGATTCAGGGAAATATATTGTTATTTTCAGGTTCATTATCTGGGCTAGTTTTTTGACAGATCAATTGAGATGTTCCATGATAACCTGGTTTTATTAAAACTATATTGCAAATCTACCATAGGAGCTGCCTTCAACAGGTTGACACATATAAGAAAGAGGTAAGGAGTATAGTCATGAAGCAAGTATAGCAAGTCTTTTGCCTTCACATTGTTTATACCTTTTACGGATTTGATGTGGAGAAAGATTCATCTTGCTACATTACAAGTCATCTCTGAAATAGAAGACAAAGTCAGTAAAGTGCTTCAATCTCATAGATTTCTCATGATGGTGTTTTGACACTGGAACAGCATTACAGGAAAGAAAGAAATTATTAAGTTGAAACAAGCCCTAGAATGAAGAATTGTAAATGTATAATCACACATGAAATACAACATAGGTATATTTTATTGTACTTTTTGGGCAATTTCTGTGAGTGGCTGGTTGAGGGCATATTGTTAAATCTGCCCCTGCTTAGCCGGCTTCCCTGGAGGACTTGTTCAGGGGTCAGAATCAAGACTAAAACAGAGGTGCTTGTTTCTTTTTACAGCACCAATGCAGGTGTCCTTTGACTTATTAAATCTAATATGCTACTGCTAATATTCACATTTATGGAACAAGTAAACACAGGAGTTGGTTATTTGCGTAACAAAATAATATGTGATTTTGAACAAGGTTCTTTTATACATTAAGCCCTTCTACCAAGTTCACAAAAAAATGGGAATCAATTTATAAAATGTTAATTTTTCAACCTTTCAGGATCATAACTATTATGTTTTCTATGAGGTTAACTTGCCTTTGGAACTAACATTTTCAATGCTTGGTACTTTTCCTAAAGAAAATGCAATTAGTGAGAACAGATTGCTTGACTACAGTTCAGATACCTGTCATGTTTGTAGGGAATAAAGGCTTAACCACAATCCACAGCTTTCCTAGATGCAAGCAGAATTTCCTCTTTGCTGAAGTAGTGTGATCAGATATTCTAGTTTTTGTATGCCTTCATACATTACCCTCATCTGCACCAACTGTAAGCAGTTGAGAGTAGAAATGACAGGTAAGCCAGAATATAATGAATTACAGTAATCCTAGCAAGAACTAACGGAAGTACATCTGAGGGTTTCTGTGTCCCTTGGAGACTCAGGAAGATATATCCTAGAAAGGCTCCTAGGATGATAATAAGATGACTTTGCAATCTGATTAATATGGACATCAAAAACAAAGCTCAGAATCCAAAATCAGTTCAGTATTATGAGCCCTGAGATGTTGAGAAGGATATACTAGATGTCACAGGCAAGAACTAAAAAGAAATATAAAGACTGATGTTGAGGAGACCCTATGAGTAATAATTTAGTCTTGTCTACATTTAGCTTTAAAAAGTTGGATGACATCCAAGCCTGAATGTCACGGAGACTGTTATGCATTGTGCAGAAAGCCATCATAAGGCCTATGGGGACTTGAAACAGAACGAAGTGTCATCTGTGCTTATTTGACACAGAAATGTATTGGGTCTAAAGCCAACATTCATAATAAATAACCAAATACAAACATGAAATTATATACTTGTATTTCATATATAGATAAAGAGACATGTTGGACTTACTATTCTTTTTGTAATTATTCTCATGTTCATGAGGGTGTATGAGATGTTGTACATAAATAGAAATATACAGTATTATTTAAAGGACACAGTCCTACCCTCAAAAAACTTATATTCCAATATAGGTTACAATGTGAATGGTTTCCAATTACCATTTACTATTAAATTGTCCCATTTTTCTGCATTTTTATTTTTCAGATTATCTCATGAATTTTTTTTCCCTATTTTTCCATCCTTGGTACATTTTGAGGAAATCAGGTTAAGAAAAGTGACATTTATAGAAAAGTGGAGGCTGTAATATTTAGGGTTATAGACACCTATAATCTATGGACTGCAACATTCTGATGCTTAAATGAACCATTAATTCCAACAGGAAAAAAACTTTCTCATATAAAAATTACAGTGCATTAAAAATGTTCAATAATGCAGTTTAGTTTTCCATAACAACAGTAAAGAATTAAATCTAGAAATTACCTTGGGATAGAACACTGAACTTGTAATGATTGGTTTGTGTTTGCACAGGAAGTTGTCTGTTGGACAGTAAGGGCTGCACCCATAGGAACACAGGCCAGCAGCATGCATCGGAATGCCACATTCCAGTCTTCTACGTGTTGGCTACTAATTAATTGATTTGGGTGTGGAATAGATTACAGTAAGGTGGCCTGAATCACTTAGAGACTGCCAAACATTTCCGCTTTTATTTTTAGTTTTTCCTGGAAGCTTTATTTCAATGACCAGATTTTATCCAGTCTTCCCCACATGCCCTAACTAAAAGTATTCTCAGAGAACAGTGAACTTTCTTATCCTCAGTCTAGGCTAAATTCAAAATAGAAGAGTACTTACTGATCCATTTTTCTAAGATTTTACTTACAAATCTCCTAATCCAAGGTTATCTTTAGTTCTACTAAATGTTTAATAGCAAAAGTAATGGTATTTCTTTATATTGATTCTGGTGGTATGTATATATGAATGTTCATCAGCCAACACATTTAACGTTTTGACAATGATGACAACTGGATGAAAATTTTCCTGCTTTTTAAAGTTCATGTTTCATTGAAATTCTGAGAACTTTTAAGTAGCCTAATGAAATATATTATTTTAATACCTCAGTAAGAATCCTTTTGTAATCTTAGATATTTTCTGCAAGTTATAAGTTATACATTTATATTTGTAAGATCTTGTTCAACTTGATTCATTATCATGTAGCTTATACATATTAAAAAGCAGAGTCTTACTGATTTCATTTATATTTTAAATTAGAGGTTTCATTTTATTTATGTATTTTTATGAAAATACTTACATGGTACTAGTTTAACTTAAGTAAGTGGGTAATAAGTTGGCCAGTACAACAACTTGTTTAGTAAAATGACAGTCCTTTACGATTTAGATACATTTATTTGCAAGATGTAATCACAGAAAGGGTCGCCAAACCTGTTCCTTTCACTATAATTGAATTTCCATTTCATCGAAGGAGTACTGATTTAATGTCTAAATAAATACTCTAACTTTGGGTAGCAAACTACTCATTGTGACAGCAAGTAGTTTCTTATTCTGTTCAGAATGTGTCAAAATTTATGTGCAATGACATGCACTAAGAAGAAAAAAAAATAGAAGAACATATTCAAGGTGAATGGAGCATACAGTGTATGATGTGATCTCAAAGTTTTGAATCATGAGTCCAACATTTAAACAAAAAAAACTAACTACAGTGTTTCATATCTATACCACTGAAATTTAGCTTCAAAATTTCAGCAGCTCTGAAGATGCTGTCATAAAAATTGTGTCTATTTAAAAAATCTATTAAGGAATATCATATGCTTGCTATTTGGTCTAAGAAAGGCCCAGGGTTTTTAATGCTAAATGTAAATTAATCCTTAAGCAAAGGATTATATTTAAGCTTCTTATTAATCATATTAATAACATTAATCATGGTTAATTGTGGCTATTCCCTCAATTTATATGTAATAATAACAATCAAATTATGCCTAAAATTTGCTAAAGATTTTTCAAAACATTATAAAATACATTCATATTTTATCTTATATTTTACTGTTGTAATAAATAAAATAAAGAAAATATGGTACATATACCCCATGGAATACTATGCAGCCAGGAAAAAGAGTAAGATCATGTCCTTTGCAGGGACAAGGATGGAGCTGGAGGCCATTATTCTTAGCAAACTAACACAGGAACAGAAAACCCAATACTGCATGTTCTCACTTGTAAGTGGAAGCTAAATGATGAAAACACATGGACACAGAGAGAGGAACAAAACATACTGGGGCCTTTCAGAGGGTTAAGGGTGGGAGGAGGGAGAGGATCAGGAAAAACAACGAATGGGTACTAGGCTTAATACATGGGCAATGAAATAGTCTGTACAACAAACCCCCATGACACAAGTTTACCTATGTAACAAACCTGCACTTGTATCCCTGAATGTAAGCTAAAGTAAGAAAAAATAAATTATTTAAAAAAAAAAAAAAAAAGAAAAATTGGCTTTAGGCCAAAATAAGGTATGTTAAGATAACTGAAATAGAAATGCACGTTACAATTGGTTATGTAGCCAAGCGGCTCTTTACTTTCATTACGTATATCCATTATCTATGTTTCTTGAAGAATTTTTTGTTTTAAATGCTCTGTGCCAGGCGTGGTGGCTCACGCTTGTAATCCCAGCACTTTAGGAGGCAGGTGGATCGCCTAAGATCAGGAGTTTGAGACTAGCCTGACCAACATGGTAAAACCCCATCTGTACTAAAAATACAAAAACTAGCCTGGCGTGGTGGCGGGTGCCTGTAACCCAGCTACTCGGGATGCTGAGGCAGGAGAATCACTTGAATCCGGGAGGCGGAGGATGCAGATCACGCCATTGCACTCCAGCCTGGGCAAAAAGAGTGAAGCTCCATCATAAAATAAAATAAAATAAAACAAAACAAAATAAAATAAAAGCTCTGTTATTCCTGTTGCAAAAATGATGCTTTTGGGGCTAAATATTTGGCACGTGAGGAGGATGACCTCCTATGTGTCATATTACACTACCATTTATCTGAAACAGTTCTACCTTGCCATTAACACATTTTTCTTTTGTTCTAAGAATTAGCATATAATTGTATTTATAAGATTAATTTTATTTTGTTAAATATAAGATACAGTTATACTCATGATTTTTAATCACATTTTTCAAAGCAAAGTTCAAATTAGTCCTTTGCTTCTCAACTAATTAAAACAAAAATATGGTTCTTCTTTTAAATGTGGGGTGCATGTGTGTGTGTATGTGTGTGTGTGTTTTGAGACAGGTTTTCACTGTGTTGTCTAGGCTGGAGTACATTGATGTGATCATAGCTCACTGTAGCCTCAACCTCCTAGGCTCAAGGGATCCTCCTAACTCAGCCTCCTGAACAGTTGGGTCTACAGGGGCGTGCCACCATGCCAGGCTAATATTTTGTTTTCTTTTTTTATAGAGACAGGGTTTTGACATGTTGGCCAGGCTTGTCCTGAACTTCTGGGCTCAAGCAATCCTCTTGCCTTGGCCTCCCAAAGTGTTGAGATTACAGGCATAAGCCACTACACCCAGGCCAGTTTTTTCTCAGTGATTTTATTCTGCACTAATTGTTCTCTGATTAAAAGCATTCCAAGTATTTTTGTACTCTAAGAACCATCTACTTAGAATGGGGAAAGAAAGAAAGGCAATTAACATAGATAGAACTTCATCTGTGGGAGAGGATATTTTCTTTTGTTAATTTATTGTCACAACAGACCTCTGTGTTAAGCATTATTCTCATCATTTTACATTTCTGGAAAATGAAGCTGAGAGATAATAAATAATTTATCTGAGGTCACACATTTAGCCGGCAATGAAGCTGGAATCTGAGCCTTGGTCTGTCAGATTCCTAAATTTTTGCCAACCTTCAGCTGTTTGGGGAAGAATCTGCAGGAGCACCTGCCTTGGCCCCAGGACTCAGAAACACACAGATACAATTATTACGATTCAGAGTCCAGTAAAAGTTAGCAATCTGATAATATTAGGAATATTTTCTTCATCACTATCCATAGGATGAATAGAACAGAGAAAGATAATCCTGATATCATTCTGTAATATATTAATTACCTTAGTAATTTTAATAATGGAATAAGAATCATTTGTATTACATGAATCTTGTTTTAATTTTGCAAAATAAAAGACTAACACGTTATGTTAATTTTATTTAAAACTTTCATTTGAATTTGAACTTTCCCCTGCTTAATAAGGAAGTATTCAGTGTTCTGGAACAATTTGTGCTGGTGAGGGGAACACCTAAGTTGTATCATTTGAGAAAACGACGTTTCAGAATTGGTGTCATCAGATTTCAGAAATCTCTTCCCATACACCCACCTATCTTTTCTTTTGCTATCAAATTTCATTTGCTTTCGTGTATCCCTTTCTTTTCTCCTGTTTGTATATTTTCCTCTAAGTCCCCTGTATTGCATTTATGTGTTACTTTATTTATTGTGAGCCTAATGCATTGAATGATTTCACAGAATGATGTGTGCTCTGGCATATTATCTTGTTGAACTATTCAATTAAATATGATAATGTTGAGCACATTGACACTGTTAAACACTCAGGTGAATGAGCAATTCACCGTGAAGTGCAGAAATATTTTAAGTCATCTGCATGACTGTAAGCAATATTTATTTATTTTTCATATACGTACTTCAGGCTTCTAATGAATGATAGATATTTTTAAAAACTAAGAAATTAGAATATATGGAACATGAAAATTATATCAGAGAAATTATTGTTTTGAATTGTTCCTTGACCTGTACAAGAAGAAAAATATAAATTGCATATGAAAACCTTTTGTCCAACATTTATAAAAGTGGTTCAGGTTTGAACTGCTTGTACCTACTACTCATTTCTATCGAGTGCATTCCCATAGCTCCCAGCCCTTCTTAAAAATGCATCATGCAGGGGCATTTTCCTCAAGTACAATATGTAATTAGTATTGTTCCATTATATTTTGTATCATTTATAATAAAATTTCTTTTTCTGCACGTTGGATAGTTAAAAGTCTCTTGGGCTGATTAGTGAAATTTTAGCTGTCAAAGCAACACTTTAGAACATCTAGGGGCAAAAAAAAATAGGAGGCATGTAAGTAGCAACTGAAGAAAAATAATCCTTTAAGATTGTGGTGAAAATTCAAATTAGATGGCAGTACTTTCATTTTGATGTCTTCATTTCTGAAAGATAGTTTTACCGAGATCTTTTGTTCTGTTGGAAATGCCCTGTTTCTGTTAGTGAAGTGCTAGAACTCTTGATTACTTTTCACTATGATTTAGATAGAAATGAAAGAAAATAAGACAGTTGTTCAGGAAATCACAATGGTCTAAAAGCCTATTCTAACTTACAAATCTTCAAATAAACTGATTATAAACTAGATAATAAAAAAGTATACTGTGCTTTTAAGTATATAGATTTTTATATTTATGTACATGGTAGATATATATATATATATATATATATATATATATATATATATATATGTTGGAATTTTGGTCAAACTCTTCTCTAGCTGGAACTCAGACGAGATATCTAACTTAGAGAGATGGAAAATATTTATTAGACCTCCATGGGATAAAAGTGTGCTCAGCACTTAAGTATCAACAAAACAGTGAAACTCATAAAACCTTGTATGTTTCTATTTTTAGCTTTTTACTTCTTGTTCTTCATACTAAAACTGTAAAAAAAAAAAAAAAAGTAAAATACTTACCATAGGGCATTACGAATAATATTCCATAGTATATGTATCCTTCTTTCTCCTCCTTTTTCTCCTCTGCCACCTTTTATTGATATTATCATTATCATCATCAATATTTGGGTACCAATTATGTTAAAATGGGCATGGTAGGTAAAACAAAAATTCACTTGTTAATTCTGTGACTCATAAAAGCATCCCACTGTCATTCTTATTTTTAAAATATTGCTTTTTGTTATAGCGAGTAGTCAGTGGAACCCACATCATTACCTGCTCTTCTTAGATCTTACACCCTTTTGCCTTTAAAGCCATATTTTCTTATTTGATTTTATTTGCTTTGTTATTTTTAAGAGCTTCAATTGTTTGATGGAACCAGCATCTGTTTCTATCAAACTATTGATTTGCCCTTAATCCACAAAATAGGACCAAGAACTATCTACAAAGACTATTATTATAGAAACCTAGTTATGGATCAATCCTTATTTCAGGAATAACTGAAATAAGATTTCCAGCCTTTAAGCAAAGAAGCCAAAACAACAACAACAACAACAACAACAACAACAGGTGCCAACAGAAAAATATTTGTGAAATGCGAGATACTTTTTAAGAAAATCTCTGGTAGTCACTACAAAAATGGTCAGGAAATAAGACATTGAAGGATACGTTTGTATGAGTGGGAAGCACAAGGAACAGTTTTAGGGAACATTGGAAAAAATGGAATAGAACTAGTAATCAAAGGCATATTTGAAGAAAACTTTTCACAGCCAAAAATTGATCACTTACAGCAAAACATTCTTTATATTAGATACAAAATACCTATTTGTAATTTTGTTTTTCCTTTCTGAGAACTGGCATCTGCTGTCTCCAGTTAGCCATCTTGAACCTCTCTCTTAAAAAATAGATGAAAAAAGACACATTATCTAGATGCATCTTGAAAAATGTTGAAATTACCCCCATATTATGTCTTTGAGGAGTTAGTATTTGAGTTGAAAAATAAAATAGATGATGCCAAAAAATTAGTCTGGTAACATATTATCTGCAAGATGACATTGTAAGTAACATTGGAGCATTTCATTTAAAGGGCAACATATTATGACATGCAATCTTTATTTGCTATTGGGTTGTCATTAAATTGTGAAAACAATAGAAAAGTAGATTTGTATATACATCTTAAAAACTATTTTCCAAAGTTTCCTCTTTAAGAAAAAAAATTTCGACAGTATATTGTAGCTAACTAAAGATGACATTAAATTAAAATTTAAAATATGAGAACGTGATAGAAAATTTCCAATGATGAGCACTGAAATTATGTAAACATAACTAAAAAGCAGCATCTCATAGTGGTTTGGAGCACAGGTTCCTGGAAGACAAAATTAGATTCAGTTCCTGGGTGGATAACTTAGAAATGTGTGACCTTAGATACTTACCATCTCTAAGCCTCAGATTGTGTTTTCTTAATGGGCGATAATAATGGAACCAATCTCAGAGGGTAATTTTGTGACCAAATATATATATTTAAGTTCTCAGCATAGTTCTTAGCACATTATTACTACGTAACCTTGTTTTAATTGGGGTGATAAAACTTAATGGAGATATTATTCTTGAATAAAACCATATGTAATATGAAAATAATAATGTACTCAACTGTTTGGGTTTGAAACACTGACTGTTTTAAGAAATCAACTAGAGACTAGGTAGGATGAAGTAACTGGCAAAGAACAGAGCTTTAAACCTATAATAAAGTACTAAGCTTATCTTTCTTTTTTGATCTTCAAAATAAAGTTCGAAATATGTTGGAAAAAATGTAGATAACCTAAATTGAACAATAATAAGATATGACCATACAATTCGTATGTGAAGATATAAGGAAGTAAAACAAAAACAGCAAAGAAGGAATTTTAAAATGAGAGGAGCACAAACAGGAATTATAAACTAAATAGCACAAAACAAATAAAGATAGAATTTTGGATAAAAGTATTCGTGTTTAAAAATTTTTACATAAACACAGATGTGCAAAGTTAATTTTTAAAAAGTTATAAACGTTAGATAAATACGACCATCATCAAATCTAGAGGAATATATGTTAAAGCATTGCTGGCCAAGTCCAGGTTATTCTACTTGCATGCACTCAATCAATCTCCATGACACAAGTTTTGCAAAAGAGAACAGATTTGTTTGCAAGACTGCCAGGTAAGGAGGTGAGAGATCAGCTCTCAAATCTGCCTCACAGAAGATCAGGCTTAGGGATATTTATGGGTTAGGGAAGTAGAGTGGCCTAAGGCGTGGAGAAAGGAGATTGGTAGTAGAGAAAAATAAAGTAACAGGTTTTTTTCTGTGTTAGCACAGTTGGAGTTCATGGGATTTGAAAGGACATATGTATAGAAAATGGTGGCATTGGCATGATTTGCAGGTGAGTTTTTGGCCTTCTGACTTCAAAAGATCACCTCTGGGGTTCTTGTACAGGCCCAATTAAAGGGCTGATGGTCTCTAACAGTTGCAACTGGACAGGAGCTGGCCCAAGTTCCTATAAAATAACTGAAGTGACTGTTATCATGGTGACCTATGCATGTTATTTATAAAGTAGCCAGTGAGAGTTAAGTTTCAGCATTCATTGACCTTCATGTTCTTGAAAAAGGGGGAAAGAAACCCCAAAAACAGAAAGCAAGCCACACAGGCTGATTAAATTAACCACTTGGTTTCAAAATATGTGTGAACCTATTTATAATATCATAAATTGAGGGAACTAGTTAGATGGTAAAGGTGATTGAAAGAACATTTGAGCAATTGAGTATTAAGTATAGTCACAGAAGAAGGAAGTGTTGGAATAGAATTGGTAGATGACATTTATAATTGTCTTAAGGCCTAAGGGTGAAAAAATCATAACCTTTGGGATTACTTTTGGACAAAAATCTATTAGGTCTCCACCAGAAAAAAATAAGAAATTAACATGTAATTTCAAAATTTGGACCCTAATTAATAGTAAATAATATATCAAAGGAAATTACATTTCCCTCGTGAATTAAATGCTCATGCCTGGGCCTTTTATTTAATGCATCAGTATGACATTGAAAGGATATACAGTCCTTCTTTTGCTTTATTCACAAGTTTTGGATAATTTTTCTTAACAGCGGATACTACTACTATTCAGTTTATACACGCTTTGTTCTTTATGTCCTCACTACAAAGAGTACTTTAGTCAATAACAATATGTGAGGGACCTGGGCCAAATAGCTCAAGAAACTCAAATTATAACCTAAATTTAAAAGTTTACTACATTACAAATTTAACAACCAGATTGAAAGAACAAGAAAATACTATGAGCAGTTATGATAGTGTGCAAGGTGACATTTTTTTGTATATAAAGCATAAAGAAAAATGATACTCCAGTAAATTTTTATTAAAATATGAACATATACAAATCCAAAAGTATGAATAACCAAAAGCATATGAAAAATATGAATATATTCAATATCAACTTAACTGCAAATTAAGAGCTTCTGCTGAAATGTTGAAGTTTCAAAATATTGCTCAAAGTTTTTGTGGAGTGAGATCCCCATGTTTGGTGGAGATATAAATCAATATAAACTTACTGGTGAAGGATTTTAGCAAGTGGATCAGAGTATTTGGAAGTTTCCCTATTATTTTACCCAGTATAACTACCTCCCTAAAATAATATTGGGTACTGGGAACATATATATATTTATGAAATACTGAGTACAGGTATTTATATATACATATAATATTTATATGTATATATAAATGTGTATATAAATTATACATATAATATTTAATGTATATATAAATTTATATGTGCATATATTTACATACATATAAATATATAATATATAAAAATATATATTATATATAAATTTATATATAATATATTTCATGCATATAAATATATATTTAATATATAATAAATTTGTATATACATATACTATATATACATATAATATTTATATATACATATAATAATATATAAAACTTAAAAGTAACCATATTTTCCATAAGAAATATTCAAATTCATCATAGTATATCAACTTGATTGAATATTATGCAATCTTTGAGATTGTGCTTTTGATAAAGATTTCAAATTCTAGCTTTTTAAAGTCTAAATGCACCAAAAGAGTTATATAAAAATTTGTAGAAATACACAATCATGCATACAGTACCTTGACTCATTCCTGATCTTAAGGAGAAACATCAGTCTTCCTTTGTTAAGCATGATAATTAACTATGGAATTTTTGTAAATGCTATTTTTCAGGTAGAGAAAGCTTTTTCTATTCCCCATTTGATAATTGTTTTTTTAATCATGAAAGGTTTTAGATTTTGTCACACGCTTTTCTGTTTATCAAGATTATCATTTTTTTTATTCAATTAAATTGCTGTGTTATACTATTTTTGGATTTACACCAACCTTGCATTCTTCCGGTAAATCTCACTTGTTCATGGTGTATAATCATTTTTTATGTTGCTGGATTGGGTTTGCTAGTATTTTGTTGAGAAATTCTGCATCTATATTTGAAAGTAATATAGACATGTAATTTTCTTTCCTTGTAAATCTTTGGCTTTGGTGTGATAATAATAGTAACCTTATAGAATGAGTTAAGATGTAGTCCTTCCTTTTCCTTTTTTTGAGATATATGATGAATTATATTAATTCTTCTTTGAATATTTGCTGGGATTTAACAGTAACATCATCTCAGTTATTTCTTTGTGTGAAGTTTTAAAATTACAGATTTGGACTCCTTGCTTGTTATGAGCCTATTCATATTTTCTCTTTTTGTTGAGTCACTTTCAGTAATTTGTGTCTTTCTAGATATTAGTCAATTTCATCTAAGTTATTTAATTATTTGCCATATAGTTCTTAATAGTATTTCCTTATAATACTATTTTTATTTCTTAAGGTTGATAGTGATGTCTTTTCATTAATTCCCTATTTTAGTTATTTGAGTCTTTTTGTTTTATTTTGTTTTGGTCAATGTAGCTAAAAGTTTACCATTTGTACTGGCCTTTTTAAAAAACCAACTCTTGCTTTTGTGGATTTTTTAAATTGTTTTTCTCTTCTCAATGTACTTCTGCCATAGTCTTTATTATTTCTTTCCTTTTGCTTGCATTGGGTTGTTTTCTCTTTTCCTAGATTCTAAATATTGAGACTTAGGTTATTAATTTGAAACCTTTATTTAAAAAATAATTGACTTTACTTCTTAGAGAAGTTTTAGTTTCACAGCAATTTAGTGGAAAATCAAAGTTTATCATATATCTCCTCCCCACACAAAGCCTCTGCAACAACCAACATCACGTGGTACATTAGTTATAATTGATGAACCAACATTGACACATCATTATCAACAAGGGCCATGAAAGACTTAAGTAAATCGAGAGTTATACAATATCCTTGGGTCAGGAGATTTTATATTGTTAAAATGTCAGTATTTCCACTTATTGACCTATAGATTCAATAAAATCTCAATACCCCAAAAGGTGTCCTTGTAGAAATTGACAAGATAATTCTAAAATTTCTATAAAAATTCAAATGCCCTAGAGTAACCAAAATGACTTGAAACAGAGGAATAAATTGGAAGAACTAATTCTACCTGATTCTAAGGCAAATATTTTATTTCAGTACTTTAAAAATGTTGCTCCACTACCTTCTTTTTCACATTTTTTAAAATGTGAAATCTGCTAATATTCTTTCCTCTGTGTCTCTGTTACGGGTGGAGGGTGTCCAGGTTCTTGACATTTTGAACAAAAATTAGACAAAACACACAAACAAAACAAGGAAAGAATGAAGCAACAAAAGCAGAGATGTATTGAAAAATGAAAGCACACTCCACAGGGTGGGAACGGGCCCAGCCAAGCAACTCAAGAGCCCAGTTACAGAATTTTGGGGGGGTTTAAATACCCTCTAGAGGTTTGGTTACTAGAAGTGCACCCTATGTAAATGAAGTAGTGGCCTGCGTTTGGTCTGATTGCTTGCGGGAGGGGACCAATCAGAGGCTGAAGTGAAGTTACAAAGTTAAACTCCTATGCAAATGAAGACTTGGCCCACCACCAGCCTGATTGGTTGTGGGAGGGGACAAATCAGAGGTACTTTCAATATTTCATCTTTGAAGCGGAAAAGTAGGGGTTTACAAAGGGAGTAGCCCTTGGTCCTTTTGTTACTTGGGCATGGAAAGTTGAGGTTTTCCTTTTGATTTGGTTGCAGGAAGTCAGCGAGAATCGGCCTTAAGTTCCCTGCCTCCAGACCCTATACTCCTGCCTCACTTCTACATAAAACGTCTTTTTAATTTTGCCTGCTTTTAAGATTTATCTTGTCTCTCATTTTGAGTGATTTGATTATTATACACTTTGATTTCATTGTTTTTTCTTGTACTTACAATTTATGGAGCTTATTGCATCTCTGGGTTTATTACATTAATAAAACTTGGGAACGTTTTGGCCACTATTTCTAAAAATATATATTTTTTCCATCTTCCTACTCATTATTTCTTTTAGGGACTCCATGTACATATATTAGACATCTTGAAGTTGCCCACAGCTCATATTTTCTAAACAGCTCCATTAAGATATAATTAACATACTAAAGAATTCAATTAAGTATACATTTCAATGGTATTTATTATATATCTCTATGAATGTATTAAAATCCATTCAGCTGTGATATACTAAAAAACATAGAGCTGTGTTTATTTTTAAATTATTTTTTCATGTGCTTCATTTTGCATAGCTTCTTTTGCTATTTTCAGGTTTATTTATTTTTTTCTTTTTTGGCAATATGTAATCTGCAACTAATCTCATCCAATGTACTTTATTATTATTATTATTATTATTTTAGATAAGGTCTCACTTTGTCACTCAGGCCAGAGTGCAGTGGTGCAATCTCAGCTCACTGCAACCTCTGCCTCCCAGGCTCAAGTGATCCTCCTGCCTCAGCCTCCCAAGTAGCTGGAAAGACAATGCATACCACCACATCTGGATAATTTTTGTAGTTTTTGTAGAGATGGGGTTTTCCCATTTTGCCAGGCTGGTCTCGAACTCTTGAGCTCAAGCAATCTGTCTACCTTGGCCTCCCAAAGTGCTAGGATTACAGGCATGAGCCACCTCACCTGACCTTCAATGTATGTTTTATCTAAGACATTATAGTTTTCATCTTCAATAGTTTAATTTGGGTCTTCCTTATCTCCTCTATTTCTCCGGTTAACATTTTAAACTTTTGGGATAAAGTTAATAATTATTATTGTAATGATTTTGACTGCTAATTTTAACATCAATTCTGCATCAGCTTCAACTGGTTGGTTTTTTTCTCATCATTATGTGTTATATTTTCCTGATTATTTGCATGCCTCATAATTTTTAATTGGATGCCCAGACATTATAAAATATTTTGCCTTTTTGGGTCCTGAGTATTTTTGCATTTTTATAAATATTTTTGAGCTTTGTTCTGGGATTTAGTTTATAGAAGCAGTTTGATCCTTTGGGTCTTCTTTTAAGTTTTCTTAGGTGGGACCAGAGCAGCTATTAATCTAGAGCTAGATTAACTTAAACAAAATTATTTTATTTACTCTCCCTAATGCCTCATGTATTATGAGAGTTTTCTCATCCTGACAGGTGGGTACAGGAATTATTTCTAGTCTTACATTCGTGCTTTCATCAGTAATCCGCTAAATACTCCCAAATGACCTTCTGCCGCTCTCCGATGTTCTCTCAATATCATTTCTCTTCTCTGGTAGTCTTTCTTAGTCTAGCTGTCTTGTTCTCTCCAGACTCCCAACTCTTGGTCTTGTATCAGGGATTTTTCTTGGTTCCATCTGAGTACCTTCTTTCTTTACTGCTGCTTGGAGACCCTGTCAAGACTATAGCTGGGGTAATCATAAGATATACCTCATTTGTTGTTTTCTGTCCATCAAGTATCACTGTCCCTCATTGCCCAATGTCCAGTGTTGTTAAAATCTTTATTTTATATATTTTGTCTAGCCTTTCAGTTGTTTAAGTCAGCAGGGTAAGTCTCACCTCTTTTATATCATTTTTCCCAGAGACAGAAATCTTCTTAATTGATTTTTATTGGGGCTTTTACTTAGCTAACATGAAATTAGATCACCTGGTGAGAAGCATCTGCATAAAAACAATTAATGGACCCATAATTTTTCATGGTGTTTTATTTAGTATTTATCCACATCAGTATGAAATTATTTTTAGAAAAGTTACAAATAAAATATATTATTTTTGGTTTAAAAAGTATTGTGCTCTGAGTCGGTTTGATTTAGCTAGCCATTGTCTGAAAAACTAGTATCAGTTCCATATTTTCTTAATTTTCATCAAAACTTACCAACTCACCAGCTTCATTTTTCATATCTCCAGATACTAGCTGTTAATACTGTATCACTACAAAAGCAGATTGTATCAATGCATGCTGAAGCCTAAATCATGTATTTTCTACTCAAACATACTCAAGTAGAATGAGAAAATGTACACTCTTATAGGTGCTGTTTATTAGACCTAGTAGCAACTGATCAGAATTAGGTCTGTGTTTTCTACATGTTTCCTCTACTTTTAAACATTTTGAGCAGAATCTTGATGTCATGAGCTTTTCAGTATTTTTAAAGAAAAAAATGAAACGTTAAACTGAGTCTTGTCTGACCAAGATGCAAAAATGATGATACAATATTTATATTGTATTGAGAAGTGTCCTCTGTAATGCAATTTACTTTTTGACCATTTGTTCATATATTAACATTGCTGGGTGACACTGAAGCACTTTCTATACTTCATATTCAGCAATTTAAGCTTTGGCTCAATCTTGGCAGGCAGTGACTGGAAAGAGTTATCAGGTACTTGTGGATTATTGGAGAGACAGGGACTTATAAAAGAAGAAAAATATGGAAGCTGGGTTGCTATTCATACTGCGTAGTGAAGATTATGCTAAATCAAAAGAAGTTGCTGAATTTCTGACCACTATATTAAGGCAAAGATAAACCTTAGAATTGTATTTTATTGTTGAAACCTGAAAATTAAAATCAGAAAAGATAAAGACAGACCTAGACTAAAATTAAAGAAAAAAAAAAAGGTGGTGTTTGATTAATCATCTTTAATTGTCTCTTGTATTTACTTGTCTCTCTAGTTGTGTACATACTACCAAATGCATTTAAAATTGAGGCACAGGAAAGCCATTTGTTTATGACTTGTGAAAATATCTCATTTTTTCACAGTATTATATAAACGATTATTGTAAAATTGCTTAAATATGCTTTTTGTTAATCTACACTTACATGTATTTTATTTATAAAAGGAATCATAATGTAGAAAACGTTTTGCTTTAAATAGTGATCAAAATATTAATAGATGAGTTCGTATTTAACACATAAGAATAAATTGCTTTTCTATTAGACATATTTTATGTTGATCAAAGTTTTCATGGTTGAACTGACTTTGGTAGTTAGACATTTCTGTGGGTACATTGAAAGTGGAAATAACCTTTTATAATGGTTCATTGAGTTTATTGAGCATTTTACACACTGATTCAATATTCCTTTGCTTTTGGTTCATGTGTACACGTTATTCTATAGTTGATCATATATAAACTTGTTTCCTTTTATTTTCTGACTGTGTTTAATAATCTTATCTATAGAAAACCCTGATATACTAGTACTTTCTCATTAAATTTCTTTATAACTTCAATTTAGGAATTTAAGAATTTCAACATTACCATGCAAGCGTTTATTTTATATGTATATATATGTGTGTGTGCATGTATATACATATACATATACATATATATATATATATATATATATATATATATATATATATATAATATTTGAGAAGAAACAGTTCCCATGGTCTTTTGTCTTGTTTTTATTTCTTGTGTTTCTTTGATGCCATGCACCAGTGCTGGCTCTCTGAGAGCCAGACACAAAATGAGAGTGACATGTCGAACACATGGATATCAAGCATGTGGTTACCTTAGCAACAAGAACCACATAAAAGCCCTCAGAACTTCCTTTGCTACTCCTGGGACATTTCAGAGTTTCAGATACTGTAAATACTCATGAATATGACGTCTATAAGAGGCATTACAAATATTAAAGTATTGTAAAATAAAAATGACCCTGGAATTTGAAGTTCTTGTTTACAGGTTTTGAAAGGTTTGTTAGATTAGTATTTAATTTTAATTTTTTGAGTAATAGAATGCATTTAGGTTCTAAATTACTACAGAAATGGCATAGTGAGGATTCTTCACAGATATTAGAGAACTTCAACAACATAGTGAAAATAGATTTGTTCTTTCTTGTAAATAGCTGAACTATGAGAATTTGATCTGTCACTGCAGGGGGCATTTGCTCTGAAGTTTGCCAAAGTAAAAATAACTCTTTAGTAAGAAAAGCTATATTTTTCAATATTGGCTGCCACAGCAAACAAACAAAGTCTTGTTTGTGTTTTAATATTAGCAAAGGAAAAATTCTCTATATAATTTTTACTAAATTAATTTGGTTATTATTTTCTCTTACTGACAGTTTTTCTTCTTTATACTGTCTGGGCTTTCCCCTAAGTTGAAAAAGTCCCATACTACTTTTCTATAGAGAAAATCCTCACTCCAGTCCTCTTGTTCTCTATTCCTCTTTCTATTTATTTACCTTATATGGAATGGTCCATGCTACCCACGCACATGATTGCAGATACCTATCACCGAAGTTAATTAACCTTTCTAGTTTTTAGAAAGTAGTCTTGCTCTTAAATATGCTAAACATAGTAAAATA
Source organism: Symphalangus syndactylus (assembly GCF_028878055.3). NCBI lineage: Eukaryota > Metazoa > Chordata > Mammalia > Primates > Hylobatidae > Symphalangus > Symphalangus syndactylus. The sequence goes on from NC_072424.2 coordinate 75,745,711, forward strand.
TTTGAGTCCCTGATTTCTCATACTGCCTGCACATCAGCCAACACTATCGTCGGAAAACTCAGTGGTGAATCAACTGATCCTGTACTTTTTGCCAACTCTGTATGACAGACAAGATCTAATATTTCAGACAGAGTCTATAGATATGGTCACTCTCTATTCATCTAAACTTTTTGAGTTTGAACCTTATGGAAACTAAATCATCTTAAAGCAAGTGCCTAGGACCTATTATACCAACATACTTCAGAAACCCCTTCACTGATTTCTGATTTACTGGTATGTTATGCTATCAGAATTTATGGAAGATCAATACAAAAATCACCTACTTGAAATATGATCTGTCTTTATAAAACTTAGCTTGAAAATTTTAGCCACATTGATACAAGACACCATACAATAGATTTTTTTGTCTTTGTTTCAGAAATTACCTCTATTTGTGTATTTCTTTTGTCAGAAATGACACTATATAAGTTAATACATCTTTTTTTTTCATTTGAACACTCAGTAATCTCAAATAAATTGCTGTGCTGTGATAATGATAGTTAACATTTACTGAGTATTTGCTCTATATATCAGGTCCATCTCTAAGCATTTTATTCATATTGATGCTTGTAATCCTCCTAACAACCATATGAGGTTGAAACTCTTACTGTCTCCATTTTACAGAGGAGGATACTGGGGCAAAAATAGAGACAGGCATCTTGTAAGTAGCAGAATCAGGATTCAAATTAAGGCAGTGTGGCTCCGGGAATTGTTTTTTTAGTGAGTAAGCATCTTTCTCTGAAGTAGCTGAGTTAGGCGAGCCTGCTTCTTTTCTCCTTTCAGCAATATCTGAGAGGCATCATAGTGTAGAATAGGAGTTCTCAAATTCTTGTTTTTAAAACAGTGATTTTACTATTACGGAACTTGTTGCAAATGCAATTTTCTTCAGCCACAACCAATACCTCCTGAATTGGAAACTCAGGAGTGAGGCCCTGCCACGTGTGTTTCAGCAAGCCCTTCCTGGTGATTCTGATGCATACTAAAGTCTAAGAACCATTGGTGTAGTAGAAAGAAAAAATTTGGTGAGAGATGACTGTGAATTCAAATCCCACATCTGCTGATTTTCAGCTGTGTGACTCTGCATGCATTAATTAACCTTTCTGAACTGATTTATAATAAATAAGACAATGATAATAAATTTGCTGAGAGTTTTATGAAGATTAGTTATTGTAAGCTAATCAATTTTACTGTGTGTCATTATACTTAATATTACATTTTGACATTGATCCTTTGTTAGAAAAGATATGGTTTTAAAAATACAAATTTCAACATCAGCATCACATCATTTAATAAATGACACATACTGAGTGCTATGTTAAACTTTGTATATCTCCACATTTTTCAAGTCATTATATATATGTGATATATGATATTTACAGCATACTTTGACATATTTCCATTTTACTAAGTTAAAGTATCATTATCATCACCATAATAGATAATGGACACTTAGAAGCAGACCTATTCATTTATGCTTCGTACATACTAATTTCAGTCATGGTTAAATCTAGTCAGTTGCATATAGGAACATTTTTATTTTTTGGTGGCACTTTGTAATATTGAATGAAAAATTTGAAAGCATTGAATCTGTAATACATTTTATTCATATATAGTACTCAATCAAAATTGATAATTTGTTCCCAGAATGTGCTATCAGAGTAAAATTTCAGACATGATTAGATAAATTGGCAAATTTTATACTTCTTGCTATTGGTATAACTTAGAACATATTGATAGTGGCTAAAAGTTAT